>NC_056748.1:654110118-654192618 GCF_019279795.1 Protopterus annectens
ATAATTTGTGAGGGATGAAACCTTGGAGGCAGGAAGAGAAGCCAGAATTGGAACAGTCTGGAGCCTGCAGCCTAGGAAACCATGATACTGAGAGGGAGTCAATACTGACTTCTGAAGGTTGACAGTGAACCCCAGGCTGTGCAACAGAAGCTGAGTAAACTTGAAGATTCTGCATTAGCATGGAATGGGATGGAGCCTGAAGCAAAAGATCATCAGGATAAGGCAATATATGAATACCCTTTAGCCTGCAAAAGGTGACTACATGGGCTTGACATTTGGAGAATGACCTTGGGGCTGTTGAAAGCACAAAGGGCAAAGCTGATAAATGAAAACGAGAGAAAGAAACATAAAAACACAAATATTTCCTGAACAGAAGGTGGTTAAGGAAATGAAGGTAAGCATCCTTCAGATCAAACAAAACCAGAAAGGCCTAGGTGAGCAACAGAAGAAACAGAGTCTGAAGACAGAGCATTCAGAAAGAAAGCACCATCAGAAAGGTGCTCAGAAAGGAAAGATCCGGGACAGGCCTCCAACACCCCTCTTTCATGGGGAGAAGAAACATCTGGAATAAAACCCCAAATCCTCCTCTGTCTGTGAACTGTGAAATGGTACCCTGGTTTAGCAGACCCTGTAACATCCTTGGAAAATGAGGAAGCTGTTCCGCAGGGGATTCAGAAATACCAGAAAAGCAGGGAAGGGTCTTCCTGGTCATAAAATAACCCTGTCTGATATTGCAGAGAACCCAGTTGTCTGTGGTAATCAGATGCCAAACTGGGAGAAAGAGAAAGCCTGATGGACAAGGGAACCTGTCTGAGAGGAAGGGAAGCCAGACAGTGAGATGGCTGCAGACTTGTCAGGAAAGGATGGCTTCTTGGACCTAGGTGTTTGAGTAGGCTTACCAGAAAAAACATGCCTAGCCGCCTCCTTACCTTTGGCAGGCTGTCTTGGGAGCCTATGCAAAAAAGCAGTCTTACTAGGATAGTTTCTCTGAAACTTGGGAATAGGTGAGTCAAAGATCTGTTTCAGATTTTTCATGACCTTACCTTGGTCCTGTAAGGTCTTGAAGAGGTCACCTTCACCAGCACCCAAAAAATTCTGGTTATCCAAGGGAGTGTCCAGAAGTTTTGCTTTGATATCATCTGGCAAAGCCTGAAGGTAAAGGGAGGAACAGCGCCTCATTACAGAACCAGAGGCAGCAGCCTTAGAAGGTGCATCTGCTGCATTATAGCTGCATTTGAAGGAGTGATGTGTGACCTAGGAAGTGGAAGTGATGAAAGAGAGAGCTGAGGCTTTACCATCAGAGTCAGGCATGTCAGAAACAATCTTTCCAATCTGGGAAAGGAGGAGACAGGACATACCTTGTCATATGAGTCTGGTAATTGATGGCTCTAAGACTAAAGTAGCTGATGTGTATACCTTTATACAAATCCTCTCCATGGCTGTACTGTCCCTATCAGAAGGAAGGAGCTTGGAAAAAGGCAACAGCCTACAACGCTTATCAGCAGAAACAGAAATCACTACAGGATCAGAGGAAGGGCATTTATACAAGAACTTGCAGGAATCCGGCATCTTATATAACCTAGTATCCAATATAGCCACCAACACAATAGGGACAGCTTAAGGTTTAGGAGAGTTCATTTGTAACAATTCATAATACCTCTTTTGGATGACCAAAATATGGGAGCAATATCACTGGAAATGCTCCATCATGCCCAGGACTGTGTCACCAAAGAAAAGCTCATCCAAATTAGAAACAGGACTGACAGATTCCTCCTCCTCAAATCCATAATGTGAAGGTAAGTGGGAGGAATAGGCTAAGGAGTAAGCCTCAAAATCAGAATCTTTGTCTGAAGACCCTGGGTCCCTAATCCTCTGAAGGGTATAAGACCAAGGAAGAGCACGAACTGAAACTCCCTGAGGAGGCTTCAATACCATCAAGACACTGAAAAGCCTTGAGTAAAGTCCTGTCAATCCTTTTGTGGATACCTTGGAGAAGACACAGCATGCTTAGTCTTTTGCCTTTTCTTCACAGGCATGTCCATTCTGACAAAACTCAGAGGTTCGGAACCCTGCTTAGATTCAATCAATGTATCCAGCACCCCTTCCCATACAAGGATTTGAGAAATCCCTTTAGGCTCCTCAGAAATAATTAGCCATGTTTCTCCCTCAACTGCCTCAGTGGATGTTTGCAAGGCCTCCATGGAGATGCAATAAACAGGTTCCATACCGGCCTCTGAGAAATTCGTGGCAGAGGAAACAGATGAAAATGCTAGGCTGTCCTCTGGGTTCTGATTCACCTCAAGAAAGATGTGTGGTGTAGGCTGTACAGCAGCAGACTTAGGCACAGACTTGTTGGCCTTTTTTAAGAGGTGGCTATACCTCAGGCTGAGTGGATTTTGCCATAGTACACTGGGCCAAAAGCATTGGTTCTCATGGTAAATGGAAAATTAAGAAAGGTACTACACAAAGTCTTGTGAACAAAAGCCTGTTAGATGGAACACTGCATGTGGTCATTGGAAACACCTAAACGAAACAAGCACATATCATGGTAGTCTTTAAGGGAATCTCCCTCCGACACTGACATTTCCATTTCTTGTATGACATGTAACCCAGTAAACAATGAAGGGGAAAAAGAACCCCATATGGGTACTTATCTGAAAAAAGTAGGCTCAGCCAAACCAGCAAAGCAAAGGGAGCATAGGCAGATGTACGACAACAGTGCTCAGACTGGTGGCAACAAAGTTCTGAGTTGGGAGCATGAATACATCACCTTTATGACCTACACTTGCATGGGGAGCATACATCAGACATACAATTCTCCCTTTTTGTTACTGGCATGATATTGGGCTATTCTTGGCACGAGATCCCAGAGGTGATGAATACCATAACAGTAATATGGAAGGACATCAAGAAAAGGTGCAACTTCAGAGTGATAAAGAGAAAATAAGGGAGTATCTAGATTTTAGTTACAGTATTTATTTAACATTTGTTAACCAGGAAAGGTCAACTGGGACAGAGCCCAATTTCAGCAGAGGTTCGCAGAGAAATGTTTCAGACACATCTTTGGAATTTGGGAGGAAACCTACGTGAATGCAGGGAGGACATGCAGACTCCACACTGAAGGCACCTGAGAACTGTACCTGAGAACCTCTTGTTGTGAGGTGACAACACTAACCACTGCACCACCTAGCATAGATGATAGATAATATGCATGACTTTAGAAAGACTGATGTTAAGCAATTATTTATGATAACAACTCCAGAGCACAAAAGCTTTTAGCACAATGACAACAGAAAGTAGAAAGGATCGTTGCCAAACATTGTGTGCCTTTAACAAGAAAAATAACCAGGGATCCTGTACAAGTATTAGAGATATTTCAGAATTTTTTTGAAAATTTTCATAAAGCAAAGAAATGTGGAAATCAAGAAAGAGCACAAGTGGAAACATTTATGGAAAATTTAAGTATGGCAAGGTTAGAGATAAATGACACTTAACAATTAAAAGTTAAGATAGAAGGAGATGAGACAAAATGGTGATGTATAATCAGTCTGCAGGGAAGTCTCCAGGAATAGATGGCATTCTTGTGGATGCTTGGAAGTTGGTAGGGAAGAAAGTGATAAAGATCTAGAATGTTTGGTTTAACAGTATTTTACAAGGAGGAGAAGCAATACCATCTTTGAAGAAAGCTGTGGTGGCTGTCATACCTAAAGGTTGTAAAGACCCGTCAGTCCCAACTTCATACAGACTCATTTTATGCCAAAAAGAAATACATGAGCTACATAACATCCATAAGGACTCGATAAGGCCACAAGTGCACCTCACTGTTTCAGGATCAGGTGGCTTACTGAACCTTTGTCAGCTTTTGTTGAAATGAAGCTGAAACCTGTTTTGGCACTTGCAGTCTTAAGGGACATGGAACATTTTTTGAATGTGTTTGTGTGAATGGCCTTGATGAGTTGGCTGATTGTTTTTTGTGCAACTTTGGATGTGCAGACTCTTTTTACTGTTATTCCCAAACATGAAGGCATTGATCTTGCTAGATTGTTTTTATTGCAAAAAAAGCGATTACTTTGACAGCATGATTAATGTGATTTGTCTTCTTTCAGAACTTATATTAGACAATAATGTGTTTTTTCAGGGGTGGCCATGGTGGTGCAGTTGTTAGCGTTGCCACCTCACAGCAAGAGGTTCTCCGGTTCGATCCTTGGCTGGTGTTCCTTCTGTGTGGAGTCTGCATGTCCTCCCTGTGGTCACGTGGGTTTCCTCCTGGTGCTCAGGTTTCCTCCCACTTCCCAAAGACATGCTGTAGGTGGACTGGACACTCTAAATTGGCCCTAAGCATGAGTGAGTGCATGTGTGTGCCTGCTGTGGAAGGTTGGGTGCCAGGCTGGCAACTTGACACCATAAAACTCCACTGCCAATCATGAGTGGACAGGTGATCTGCTGTGGTGACCCCTAACCAGGAAAAAGCTGATAAAAGAAGAAGAATGTTTTTTTTTTCAGAATAGCTATTATTTATAAAAAACAGGGGTTGCTATGGTTACCATTTGCACTAATAGTTACGCCAACTTGGTAATGGCGCAATGGAAAGCAGACTATGTTTTGAAAAACACATCCATATACCTCTAGTTTAAAATTCTCTGGTAGGTTCATGGATGACATATTCATGTTGTGGGGAGGCTCCATAGAGCTTTTGAAAGATTTTATATGATATTTAGTATCCAGGATGAGTTTTCTTAAATTAACAGTAAATTCTTTGCTACACAGTAAAGATTTTCTGGATGTACATTTAAATAAGAACTGTCAGGGTCATATAGACACAATGTTATTTAGGAAACCTTGTTGGAAGAATGGATTATTGCAATGCAGCAGTATGTACCCAAAGTATACTTATTCTAATATTATTAAGGGTCAGTCAATAAGAATTTACAGACTACATACTGATCATAATTAATTTGAAATAGCGACAGAAGGTTTTTCTAAGGATCTCATGCATAGGGGCTATTTGAAAAAAGAACTTGAGGAATTGAGTGTAGTTAACACTTTCTCCTCATTTAGAAGGGAACCTAAACATAAGCAATATCATAATAATAATAATGTTTGTTCTCACATATTCTAATGATGTAACTAATATATGTGACATTATTAGGGAATACTGGCCTATTCTCATGACTGATCCTAATATTAGAAAACAGGTGGTTGATAAACCATGTTTTTTGTTTAGGAATAATGTTTCCTTGAGAAGTCACCTTTGTTACAAATCTTATGACATTAACACAAGGAACAGATTTTTATCAGATAGGTTTGGAACCTTCCCCTGTGTTCATTTTAGGGCCTGTAGTTCTATTTCTAAGGACTGATGCTTTATCGATCCAGTAACTAACAGAACATTTATTCCTAGGTTTTATGCAGATTGTGTCAGTTGTAATTTAATTTACTTTGCGATGTGCAATAAATGCACTAGTTTTTATGTTGGTAAAACCACACGTTCATTTAAAGAACATATTTTACAACATATTGGTTGTATATGCAGAGGTGATAATTCCAGTGGACTTGCCAAACATGTTGTTGTTCTTCTTCTTTCGACTTTTCCCGGTTAGGGGTCGCCACAGTGGAACTCTGGTCCACTAATGATTGGCAGTAGATTTTCACGGTGCCAAGGTGCCAGCTCGACGGCCAACCTTCAATGAAGGCACGCCCATTTATGCATGCCTTTCGAACGCCACTTGACCTTGGGGAGGACATGCAGACTCCACACAGAAGGTGCTCAAGCCGAGAATCGAACGAGAGAACCTCTTGCTGTGAGGCGACAACACTACCACTGCACCACCACGGCTTAGTATACAGATCATAGCTTTTCCTTTAGGGTATTATATATGATTTATGGTAGTGTATGTTTAGATGATTACAATAATCAAGTGGAAATGTCAGAATTGAGATGGATTGTAGCTTTACAGGCACACTGACAGCCAGGTTTGAATGCATCTGTACATTTAAAACCTGTATTGAAGGCTTGTAATATGACTCTAACTTTAATTAGTATTTTTTATTGGCTGTTTTTAATTTCTTGTTGTTATAAAAAGTGCATTATTCAATGTGTTTTTATGGTCTGATGAAGCAGGAAACTTCGCAAAAGCATTTACCTTTCATTAAAGTCTTTTGTTTCTACATGCCCATGTTGGTTTGTACTGCATTTTGCTTTTTTCAAAAAGAAATTTGGACTGCAGGCTGGAGACTGCCCTCCATACAAGGGATCAAAGTATAGGCAAAAAGAAAGGGATAGGGGAACCCCAAGTGAAAAGTGCTCTGGTAGAGGTTTTAGTTGAATCAAAAACAGAAACTGATATTAAATAGGGATAATTAGTCAGACATATAAACTCTTGCTAAATAACTATAAGAAACAATTGGGAAGAAAGACTGGATAAGCAAATAACAAGGGATAGATGGGAGGACATATGTATGGCTCACAAGTTTACAAGAAAATGGTTTAGATTTTTCCTTTGAAGTGTTTGCATAGGTATTTTATACCCCATGCAGACTCTAAAGATTTTCACCTTGGGTAGATAGCAAATGTTGAAAATGTGACAGGAAAGGAAGAGGTAAATGAGAACATACATTTTGGGAACATAATGAGTTGGTAGATTTTAAGGATTCCCTACACATTACTCTGTCAGAAATACTGAGTGAGCAAAGGGGTGTAACTTAGGACATGACCGTTTTGAGCTGGGACACAGGATCTAAACTGCCTAGACAGAATAAGGCCTTGTTAAGTTTAGTTCTGGTAGTTGCCAAAAAAGCAGCTACTAGAAAATGGAAATCAAAGTCTAAACCAACTGTATTTGAAATAATGAATGTTGTAAAAGAGATAAAAGAACTGGAAGTGAGATCTTAATAAAAGGGAAAAAGCAAATTATACAGAAAAATGGGAGTTGTGGGAACAATACATGCAGAATAATGTTCATGAGGAGTGCAGGAACTGAGCAAATTATTTAATGTTGGACTGACGATAGTTATAGAAAAGAACATATGTGATGTATAATATATAAAACTGGAAACATGTTAATACAGTTGTTTTACTTTTATATGAATATATTTTTGCCTGTGTTGGTAATGATACTTTAATAAAGGAGTTAATAAAAACGAATTCAAGACAAAAAATAGTAGGAGGACAAAGGCCTAAAATGAGAGACAATTTTTAAATATTACTCTAATTTACTTAGAAAAATTTATAGAGAAATAGATTTTGTACCAACATGCATTTCCTGAGCAATAATCAAATATTTTATGCAGGACAAGGCAAAAATATGGGGCAAAAATGAGGGACATTTAACAGTTAGGAGGTATGCCCTAATGCTATCATTATTTTTATAGCTTTAGTTTTGTTATGTTTATGTACTTTTTTTGCCATGTCGAATGTTTACTGCAATGTCATCCTTGTCCATTATCGCAATCTATACCTAATGTAAGTCCCCAGAAGAGTGGTACATTACACCAATGAATAAATTCAGACGTAAAACAAAATCACACTTCCAGTGCTAATACCTCATCTACCTTCTGAACACTTACGTAGCTTAAAACAGTCACAAGGCAAACATTCATATTGGAAAAAAAGCAAATTATTATTAACCGTTATGCCTCCAGATTTAAAATATTTTGGAGAAATTTTCAGTCTTCAACCTTGTAAAACCCTCAAACATTTTGGAGAAATTTCAACATCCTACTCAAAGGCAGTACTGACACTGGCAAGTCTCTTTATGTAGAAACAAAAATTCTAGTAGACTACTTTGCATCTTACTTTAGGAACTAGCCCTGCTGTAACCAAACGTCTATACCTATGCAGCATTTCTCTGGACACCATACATACGAGCTCCAAACCCTATCATCCACAGATACTTGTGCGCTACTAAAAAAATGAAGGGTTCTGGATATCCAGGCTTATCATTTCCTAAAAATGGCAGCAACATCAACTGTCATACTTTTCAAGCGATTTTTCAGCAGGTCCACTCACTTACAACATATTCACCAGCCTATGGAATCTCAGTCAAATACTTCCTTTCCATCAACCAGGAAATTACAGTTTTTCACAAATTATAAACATCTCTCTCTCTGTTCTTTCCCTTCCCCCTTACACTACCTGAAATTGATATAAATACTTCCTCAACCAGCACTATCTTTATCATTGCTACATAGCATGAGTTCCAGTCTAAACAAGAAAACAACACAGGCCTTGTTCAACTGAGCGATTTGATCTACTCAGCAAAGAAAAAAGGATCACTGCACCAGTGGTTTATTCCTTGACATCAGCAATGCTTTTAATATCAAACACCACCTATACATTGTTATACTCCAGACTCCACTGGCTGAAACTATGGATTATTTTGTCGCAATGGGTAAAATGCAACTCAAAAGCCAGACAGTTCCAGGTTAGCAAGGCTTAGACAGCCCTTCTCCAGCTGTATGAAGTTTGCAATGAGGTACAACAATGGCTAATATGTCACCTATGATTCTTTATATTTTGCTATCAAGCCCGAAGAAATCCACAAATCATTAGGATGCAGATGATGTGGCCTTAATAGTCAAAGTGCCAAGAGTCAGTCAGGGCAAAAATGAACTGCAATCAAAACTCTACTCATTGAGAAGGCCAACTACGCAAAACTCTCTCACTCTTCAATGAAAGACATTAAAATCTAATGCCACCCAGTCTGGCCAAAAAGTACTAACATAATGAACTCCTAACCATTGGGCTGTACTCCGGGAGAGTTATTTCTCCAGCTATGTTAAGTACCAGGTAGCACTACTGGACAAATCTTCTCAGGACATGTAAGTGAAGTTGTTAGAAAGATGTATTAAAAATGGGGCACACTACACTGGTTAAATAGGTTCATAGGTCGGTACTAGGCTATCTGCCCGAAGGCATTTATAAGCCTAGCCAGAACGTGTTGGCTTTCACTGCCCCCTTAGATTAGTCCCCTGTGCCTCTGTCCAGCAGAGCCACTGAAGTGATCCCTGGGGTAAACTTTCTTTTTCCCATCCACTCGTCAAGGTTTCTTTTGAAGAGTGTTAGTGAGGATCTCTGCCTAATGTAGATTGGAATCTTGTTCCAAAACATGGGAAGTCTCTGGGACAGGAATCTATCCATCCAGCATGTCCTATTTATTGTTGTGGTGAGGTTTAGATCCCTAGAGTGTGTGGCTCGAGGGGATAAGGTTTTCTTTAGGTGGAGCATGTCCATCAATTCTGGGTTGGATATGGACTTGTAAGTCAGGCAGACGTCACCTCTGAGTAGGTGGTATGCAACCGAGTACAGCTGGAGTTTCTTCAGTCCAGCTGCATAGGGCATCTGTTGAGGCCAGTGATCCTCTTGGTGAGGTACTTCTGTAGTCTTTCCAACTGTTGCAGGTGTCTTGTAAGGTACATCCCAAATAGGGCGTTGTACTCTATGATGGGTCTGATGAGTGATGTGTAGAGGGGCACAATGACCTCTTTTGATCTGGATGCGAACCCTTTTGTGATTAGGTGGGTCACGTAGAAGGATTTTCTAACCAATTTGGCAATGTGATTATCAAAGGTGAGATTACTATCTACTTGGGTCCCCAGATCCCGTATTACGTCTTCCGTATTTAGGGGACTACCACCTATATGGTAGTTTGATGGTACTTTGTTTTTTCCAAAGGGGATGACTATGCACTTTTTGGCATTTAGCTTGAGGCCATGATTTTGACACCAGGTATCCGTCTCAATGAGACCCTTTTGGAGGATGTCTGTGTCAGCCGGAGAGTCAATTATAGCCCCTAGTTTGCAGTCGTCTGTGAACTTGGTCAGCCATAGTCCTCCTGTGCTTGCCTGTACCTCTGAGAAGTATATGCCGAACAGGAAGGGTCCTAAGACTGAGCCCAGGGGAATGCCACTTGTTGTAATGGCTACAACAGTGAAACACGAAGAACATAGTACAGTTGTGTATGCTTACCATAAATGTAGATGTTCGAGTGTATTCACTGTTGCAGTCTGGGTTACCCACCCGCCATCCCCCTTTTTTCTAGAACTTCTCTTTCCTTCACCATATTCTACAGCCTTTGTGGTGTATTTGCTTTTAGATGTAGGTAAAGTTAATGTTGTTACAATTGCATTTATATATATATATATATATATATATATATTTTTTTTTTTGCTCCCCATTTGGGGGGCACCTGACATCTGGGGCAAGAAAAACTGAAGAAAATGACGTTGGCTGCATGTTTTATACCCCTGACGACCTGACGTCATGGAAGAGGAGGCAGCAACCAACGTAGGACCCAAGACTTTGATATTCAGGCCGACTGAGGGCAACCTGCCAGCAAATTACCCAAATGTAATGACTGCAACAGTGAAACATGAAGAACATCATTGAATTTATAATGCAGCACATTTAGTAACACTGTTTTAGAAAATGGTATTTTAAAATAAGTACACCAGTTAGTCACATGACATATCAAAGAGGGGACTTAACATACTGGGAAAGTCCAGAAAAAACAAGTGCACTTTATAACACCACTGAATCCCTACGCTGAGAACAATGCTCCAAGCCACCATTTACCTCACATACACTAACTACAACTACAGGGTTTTAGAGTCAGTTATTTTTTGCACCCAAACCACAGCAAGGCATTTGATAACGGTTCTATATGTGAAGGCAACTGTTGCGATTTTTTACATTTGAGCAAAGGAAAACAACCTTCATGTATGGAAAAATAATCACTGACTGCCTTACTCTGATTTGTGAAAACATCCCATTTAGAGAATGGAGGATTGACACTTTAGAATGATACAGCAAAGAGTGAAGTTTAGGGTTGTCAAAATACATATATACATACATACATAAATAAATAATATGTGAGAGCATTAAATAAAGTGTATGAATTACCTTTTAACTGCTATATATAAGTTTTACATTTTGGATGCAAAATACTTCCTCCAAGTTTATATCCAACACAGACTTTCAAACATTAGGTAAAAGAACTATTTTACATCAAAAGTATATACAAATACTATATACCAGTACAAAAGCAAATACAAAACAATATATAGCCCATTTCTAAGAACAGTAATGTCCTCCAGGGTAAGCATTACAGCGGAAATAACTGACCTTACAGATGTGGGACGGTCCAATGCCACAACATTCCAGGGCACTCAATTAACTTCCTTTAAAGCCCACCCTGTTGGGCATTGATGCTTGCATACTAGAGGTGTTTAACAGATAGTGGTATATCAGGCATACATCGCTGTAAACATTTTTATCATTTTACTGACTCACACTCTTTCAGTTTTATTATCCGTGGTGGTGGTGCTGCGGTAGCGTTGTCGCCTCACAGTAAGACACTGTCCGGTTCGATTCTCAGCTAGAGTATCTTCTGCATGGAGACACGCGTGAATGGGCATACCTTCGTTGAAGGCTGTGCATCAGGGCTGGTAACTCAGCACGTAAAAATCAACTACCAATCATTAGCGGACCGGAGTTCTGCTGTGGCAACCCCTAACCAGGAAAAGCCGAAAGACACAACAACAACAACTCTTTCAGTTTTATTTATGAATCTAAACTGTTGGTTGCCCAATACAAGGGACTCCCATGTAAAAATGTAATTGTACACTGTGGCTTATTAGGTTCACACCTGGTTACACCCACCACCACATACACAACATGTTCATCTGGTGATACTGTAAGCACCTAGAAGTGAAACAAAGTATAGAAGAATAAATAAGAATAACCAACAGTACTCGGGTTACTATTCTTTTAGCCACTTCACTACTTAAACACAGCAGTAAAAAAATGTTCATATGAGTGAAGCATTAGTTAAACATATGTGCGCTTTATCCAGAATTCCTGACAAAGCATGCAGCATAACACAGCTATAGATTTTGTCATGCAGGTGGGAAGGTTCTATTGTTTCCATCACAACATTTACTTTCCACCTGCATTTGCACAGCTGAGGACCTACAGATGAAATGTTTGCAGTATAAACAAAGAAACAATGTCTTCCACCATTCCTAAGAAAATACATCTTAAGTGTTATTTCCTAAGACAATGGAAGCTTCTAAAAATATGATACACATTAATCAGTTTAGACCCACAAGTTACATAGTAAGAAGTGGTTGAGACACCACTGTGTACAAAGGGCACTGGATTCCATTTTGTCATGCATCACTTCAGCATGACCAAAACTGGCCCAGTTGAGAATCAGTTCTCATTTATAACATAGGGATTCAGTGGTGTTACTATCAGTTAGCATCCACTGTTGCTCTGATTATCTGCCCTTCCTGCATTATGTCTTCAACTTATTACAGTTGTAAGCTGTTCTTGCACTTGTTGTGTTGGGCGCATTTATTATACCATCCCTGAAAAACAAACCATGTGGTCGACATACCTATACAGTAATCCAGCAAATTAAAATTGATCTGAACAGATCATCTGACCATTTGTTATGCTCTAAAATGCTTGCTGCTGACTATTGCACTGGCATATTCTGTTCTTCCTTAAGTAAATTAATGTTTAGGTCTAAAATAAACGAGTCTGTACTTTTAAACAGGTTCTCTACGACAGGTATAACTCTAACATAATACTCCCATTTCATCTTATCACTAGAAGCATTTAGAATTTTTTGCAACACTTACATTACACCAATAAGAATAGCATTTTTGAAAAATAAAAATAGCCCTAAGAATTCAGACAGCAACCAGGTTTTACTCAGTTTCATATCTTTCTGATAGTTGGTAGTTCTAACTACTCATATAAGGAATGTGCAAAGTTTCCTGAGAATTAATGTTATGTAGTCACTGAACGTCAGTTTCAATTAGCTTTATGTTCCCACATTTACCAAGGTCTGCATTAAGACTGCAGATATATTTGACCCACTTTGGGTTTCTGATCATAAAACTTCTGCATAATGCAACATTTTACTACTTGTACTTGAATTGTTATGCTAAGCATGAAAGCTGTTATAAAGCAGCTTTCAAAGCACTCATGTCAGTTCGACTTGCAAGTGTAGTACTAAAACTATCAGACAAAACTGATGAGAATTAGTTTAATCTGCAGAAGGAGCAGTTACTTTTTAAACTAGAGCTTAAACTGTAGTTTGCAATAAACCAATATTTAAGTAATTAACTTACATGCTCACGTCTCAGCTGTGGTTGAACCCTCTTACTTATAACACAAATCTATGTTGTCAATCAAGATTCTGCATTACATTTACTTATTTCTAGTTGCAAACATGCAAATGACTGCCACAGAATAATTCCTGAAAAACAGTTATGCCTGCATTAAATGCTAATTAAAGGTGAAGTCTGCTGGTCTGATTCAATGGATCCTTTGCTTCATGATAATAATAGAAAACGGAATCTAGGCCTGTATGACCACTCATATAGAGTAAATAAATGGAATTGTCCCAGGAGCACCAGTGGTCACTTTCAGGTTGCATAGCACTGCTAAATTAAAATATACATTACTTTATTTACTAGGCTCAGGAAATCCTCAAGTTTGCTCCACTGTCTCAGTTTGTAAGTAATAAGGTGGGTGTTCAAATAAGAACAACATGAATGTTAATACACCAGTGAAATGCTTACTACAAACATAAATGCTTAATTTTTTACTTATGTTTTTAAATGTATAAGTGAATGTGTGTCCCAGTATCTTTTCAGCTACAACCCAGGCCACAGGCAAATGTAATACATATAGAAGTTTCAGTAGCCAGTGAACTAGCATGTTTGGGGGGTTAAGATGAAAATGATGTACTTATAGAAATGTCAAACAGATAAGGGGAGACCAAGCAAACTATGCATTAACCATAAACATAAATCAGGACTAAACCATGGACCCTGGAGCTGTAAAGCAGAAACATACAAAGCTGCTGTGTAGCCGACACAATGCTCTGTAAAGTTAGGTGAAGGCACCCCTACTGCCAAAGAACTGTCCATGGTGCTGGGGCACAGAGAATAAGTATGCCAGGAAATCCTTCAACTAGATTCACAAGGTAAAAGGGTTTTTATGTACAACATATGTAGCAAAAACTGTGCAGGAAATAATGACTGCATGCATAAATAAGTAAGCTGTCAGAAGATGCCCAAACCCTCCTGCCTCCTCCTCATTCCAGGTTTCCTATGCACTATGAAAGGATAACTGTTGCTCCCTACAAAACACTACCTGTACTACTAGATATAAATTGTGCATGACTTATTTCTTCTCACATAGTGCAACATCTTTATGATGTTCAGTGCAGACCACAAATTGTTTGCATGAAATCTCAGAACAATTTCTTTAGGTCTTGGTCTGCACAATTCTCAAAATGCTGACTACCATATTTCAGTATTTATATCCAGAAAAACAGAACAGAGTAAAATGTTGCAGCTTTTCCTTATTTGCCTCCCAGTAAGATCATAAGTGAATGGACAAAACAGTTTGAAAGAAATAAATAGTTAAAATAATATAATTTTATAAGGACATGACACATGGAAAATGGAAACATTAGATGAAAAAAAAAGTCCCATCATTTGTTTGAAAACCATGACCTGTTCTACCCCCCATCATTCTACAGTTTGATACTTTTGTAATTCCTTTTATGAGACCAAACCAGAACCATTCTTTCTCTTTCTGGGGAGGACAGGGTCAGCCTCTTTAGCTTCCCCTTATATCATTTCCCTTTAAGCATCCCAGTGGTCTTTGGCTGTACCCCCATTAGCATACTTCTTTTCCCCAATTTAGTTTCCAAAGCTGCACAATGCATTTCGACTGACCTTGAACTGACTAATACAGTGGAATCCAGAGCCACAGAACAGGAAAAAGACTTGAGGGTAGCTGTACCTGCTTGTCTTCAGAGTCTTTCCCCTACTCCTGGTGGCATGCTGTTGTATTATCGACTATGCTGAAGGAAGCCGTATCTCCTTGTCTTCAGAGTCTTTTCCTGTACTCCTGGTGGCATGCTGTTGTATTATCAGCTACTCTGAAGGTAGCTGTACCTGCTTGTCTTCAGAGTCTTTCCCCTACTCCTGGTGGCATGCTGTTGTATTATCGACTATGCTGAAGGAAGCCGTACCTCCTTGTCTTCAGACTCTTTTCCTGTACTCCTGATGGCATGCTGTTGTATTATCGACTATGCTGAAGGAAGCCGTACCTCCTTGTCTTCAGAGTCTTTTCCCGTACTCCTGGTGCGATGCTGTTACATTATCAGCTACTCTGAAGGTAGCTGTGCCTCCTTGTCTTCAGAGCCTTTTCCCCTACTCCTGGTGGCATGCTGTTGTATTATCAGCTACTCTGAAGTCATTTTTCTATTCTGTGGCTTTGGAGTCTCCCTGATGCTTAACAGTTTACTACCTCATATTTTTCTCCAGCCATAACAAAACAAGTCATTACCAGAGAAAGTCTCATTAATGAGCACAGTGGTCACTGCAGGTGCAATCCTGCTTCCATCTTAAAGCTAGAGCTGAAACAATCTACAAACTGTACGTAAATTCATTAAGTCTGCGTGCCCCTATGGTAGTATGCAGTTCTCATGTTTAGTGAGTAAATGCAAACTGAGAATAAGAATCAATATCTAATGGCAGTGAATGACAAATGAGATGCACTAGTGAAACCTAGTCCATGTGGGTGCTTCACCAAATCTACAACTTACTACTTTATATACAAGTTATGTACAATCTGCGGACTTTTAACTTGCAAGATCTGCAATGCAGCATGATATTTCTACTTATGTTTAGAAGAATGACTACAGTTCTAACTTAATTTACTTGTAGGATTTAAAAGACTGGTGCAAACGTATATGGATATTAACAAATGTTTGGTGGTGATATGCCTGACTCTGGCAGAATACTTCAAGACAAAGCCACAAGCTCACTTTTATGAGGAGGAGACTCACAAGTAGTTATCAATCTGTAGAAATATTTTTCATGCTGTTGTCCATCAAAGAAATATAACTTGTTGAATAATCATGAATCCTTGCTGCTATGACCACTGTTTTGTTTGCGCTCACATTCCATCTTATGCAGTTTTGCATTCCAGTCCCTAGCCATCCATCCTCAATCCCTTTTCCCATTTTGCACATGGGGTTGGGGTGTCACTTCTGCAGTGACAATCATCTTGAGCCAACGTTTACACCACTGGGTGCTTGTCATTTACTAGAATTCCAGTTCTGAGTCTGCCTGTAGTGATCTGTGTGCTGATGATTACCAAGAGGATTACTGGCCTCAAACATATGTCCTATGAAGCCCGAATGAATAACCAACGGCTGTACTCAGTGGCATATCACTTACTCAGAGGTGATCTCTACCTGACTTACAAAGCCATGTCCAACTCAGAATTGATGGACATGCTCCACCTAAAGAAATCCAAGTCACTGCGAGACATGCTCTCTAGTGAGCTAAACCTCACCACAACAACAAATAGAACATGCTGGAGGGATAGATTCCTATCACAGAGACTCTCCAAGCTTTGGAACAAAATTCCTAACTACATTAGGCAGAGCCCCTCACTAACATTCTTAAGAGAAACCTTGACGAGTGGATGGGTAACAGAAAATACACCCCTGGGATTACTTAATTGGGTCTGCTTGACAGAGGCTCGGTTAATTAATCAATAGGGCGGCGAAAGCCGACGCACTCTGGCTAGGCTTATAAATGCCTTCGGGCAGATAGCCTAGTACCTACCTATGAACCTGTGTAGCCCATCACTAGTATGAACAGGACGGAGTTAAGAGGTGAACACTGATGCTCACACATTCCCACTGAGAATCACCTCTGCATGTCAAAACACTACCTACAGTTGTGTCACTGAATCCTTGTGCACACCCTGCACTAATTTTACCAGTGCATCCGGAACCCTGAATCATTGCACGACTGCCTAAATCAGCTGTCTTCAGACCTTACCATATATTTTCTCCAGCTCTGTGAAAGCCAAGCTATCCTTTTTCACTCTCTGTCTCACTGCAAACACTGGATCAGTTGTACTGGATCCTGAAATGCTGTACTAAAGTAAGTCCAAAGACTCAGAAATAAACTGAAATCCTATAATGAAATTATGGTTAAGCACTTTTGTCCTTAGAATAGTCAGGACTTCATCAGAAAACATTGTGATCTGAATCAATCATCCTCTCCAGCACTTTCATGCACTGTGACAGGAGTTTGATACCTCTGTACTGACTGCTGTTGTGAATAGCCTGTTTGTTCTTGTGGACTGGCAGTCAAATGCTTACTCTGCAGTTGTTTGGATACACCTCTTTCTGCACATTGGAGCAAGTGTCGTCAGGAGCCAATTCTTCCTTAGCGGTCCCAAAATTTTAACCATCTACCGTGATTTTATTTGAACCTGCAAATACATTCCTTGAATTTAAAAAAAAAATGGTTACAGTCAAACCCACAACTCCATACCTAGCTATGCTCGACTATACTTCACTATACTAACAACTCCATATCCAGCTATACCTGACTATACCTCCCTATACCCACAACTGCATACCTAGATATGCCTGACTATACCGCCCTATGCCCAAAACTCCATACCTAGCTATGTCTCCTATGCCCACAAAATCATACTTATGCCTGACTATACCCCCCTATTGCTGATGCGTACCTGTTTGAGTAGGATAGATGCAATTAAACAATGGCTACAGCTCATGTCTTAGGGGTAACATTTCAAGTCACAAAAACAGCATTTGCAGAATGCGACACTGGCAATCCTTCAAGTGCAAAATTCAACTTTTAAAATAAGAAAAAAACAACCTTTATACGCATTTTTCCATTAATTCTGAGGTACTGTGAGCCAGCATGTAGTAAGTATAAGGTCACAGTGAGAGGAATCTCTTCCACCAGCATGACAACAGAGTGCTTTTGGACTTGAGTTCATAGGTTAGATACTCATAACAATGTGATTGATAAGAAGACATGTAATTTTTATATGTAGGATATCCAAGGGTTGCACTATGGTTTGGCATCACAAAACTGCATGAGGATAAAATGAATCCATTATTTAGGCTAACTTCAATAACTGCATATGCAGTTGTAACATAGAAGGACTTTCTTACAACAGTGGACACGTGTTGGTCGAAAGTTAGATTACTGTCCACACAAGTTCCCGCATCCCTAAAAAATGTCAACTCTTAGGATGCCCACTATGTTAAAATAAAAACCTGAATATTAATTGTGTTCTGAAAGCATGCAGTGTAAATTATTTTAATTCTTAATTTAAACTTTCAGTCCGTTGTACTTGATAACATAGTATTTTGTGTATATTGTATATATCTAGATTCATAACTAGGTACATGGAGAAATGATGAGTGCTACTACTATGTTGTTTTACGTATTCTTAATCACTTTTTAATGACTGGTCATTTTGAAGCAAACATTCCTTTTGGATCCTCATTAGATCCTCATTTCTGACATGGATGAACACACTTAAAAGGGCAGTGGGGAAAATAGAGGCTTGCTATGTTCAAATCTGGAGTTTCTTTTTGGTTTTCAGTTCACAGTGAAATGCATTGAGTCCTATTGTGTGTGTTTATTCTAATTTAATAAAATAATGGATTAAGAGAACACTAAACATAATTCCTTGGATATATTAATGCTAAAGGACACATGCCAAAAACAGCAATGCATCCATTTCTTACGGCCAATGTGCTGTAATGCACATAATGTCTCTAAATGTCTGGGAACCGCTACATCTTTAGTCAATTGTCTTTTACAAAGTAAATGCTACATACAATCTTTAAAGTGGAGGCTCTGCAAATATTACTCCAGTACTCCACTCCAACTAAATCATCTACTGGTACATCTGTGCTTACATCAACTTGCTTATTTTACTTAAGAGAAACTTTTATGTTAGAGTTACAAAATACAGTACAGAAATAACTTCTATCTCTGGAATAATTTTGTTTTACCAAAAAAAAAAAAATGGAATGCACATTTTAGTCACCCTGCCTGTATATAAATAAAATTTCCATTTATTAACCAGGTGGGTCGACTGGACACACAGCCTCTTTTCAGGTGCAACCAGTGATTTGCTCACTGTCACACAGTAGGAAATGAGAGAGGCAGAATTCAAACTCTGTACCACAGGGTAATACAACTCACAGCCTCCTTAACCTTCTGTGCTAACTGCCCGACTGAATAATTTTTTATTGATTTTTTTGAGATTTACAGTATATGATTTCAGACTCTGCTGTTGATGTTTAGCTGATGACTTTCTGAAGTGTAATTTTATTTCATTACATGTTATCAAAACAAAACAGCTTTCAAAAGGAAAAGCTGCAATACTACTAACAGTTTATACCTTATTACTGTAATTCACACTGGCGTGTCGAGACAGAAGTAAGGAAACCATATCCACGTGTCCTTCCTGTGCTGCAAGATGCAAAGGAGTGATTCCTTGCCTTGTGACTACATTTGTTGAAGCACCATATTCCAGCAACGTTGTTGCAATTTCCATCTGATTCTTCTTGGCTGCTATGTGCAGTGGGGTATAGCCATTCTGAAATCAAACAAACCAGAGTTCATTAGTCAAATCCCAACACTAATATTTCAAGGTTAATAGCAACGCTAGCTGTTAATTTATAAACATGTTCGAAGAAGGGTGAAAGTAAAGATGACAGTGTATTTGAAAGAAGGATGCTGATGAGATACACACACTAAATTGTGAGAAAATTAGAAAGAGTACATGAAAATGACAATCAGAATAAGAGTATAATCACTTATTAATCAAACTAGTTGCCATACATCTCCACAGAAAACATGTTTATTTCTGTACACAAAATCTTAGTTCTCTAATACATGGTGCAATTTTTTTAAATTCTAGAACAGGGTTTCTGAATTTATATCCTAGCACATCTTACAGTAAATTCTTACAGTGTTATGGAGTAGCTCTTAAGGTACTTTAGATATCTGTGACATTATTTTAGCCAAAACTGCTGATAATTCAGAAAAACATGGATGTTCAAAAGTCATGATGACTTAGTTATCTTGACAATATATTTTTCATTGAAATGGCTTTACAGTTGGTTACCTATGCTTGCAGCTGTATACAGTCAGTGTACCAGTGGTATAGTATCAGAACCATCAGGTACTGCATTTCTGCTAGCTTACGTACTGATCTTCAGACTGCTGTGGACAGCATGTATGCAGTAAATTTTATTTACATATCTTTTCTCTTTTTGCCGCTGCTGCCTCTCTATCATCCACCCCTCTTTCAGTGAGTTGTCATACTCATTTTACATCACCAGAGTGAGGGTGGGCCAAGAGGGGTCATCATTCAGGCAGTTTTTGGGGGTGGTCTGACATTTTATTTCCATCCTAGAATCCTGAGCATGTGTAGGTAAGGCTTCCTACAGGTGGATGTGTAATGGATTGACTATGATTGATGCCCCCCCCCCCCATACACACTTCTTTAAGGGCATTTCTAACAAGCAGAACTGTCTTGTGTCATAAGCCACTACAAGCAGTTCTCTTCAGTCTCCACAAGGATGATGAAGATACATGCCCCATGTCTGAGCAGGCAGCACCACTTCACCCTTCTCTCATCCCCGCTTAGCTTTTCCAGTGCTGGCAGCACTAAGTGTACCCCATTTGTGTGGGTCACAGTAAAAGCTCCTTCCCTCTATAACATAAACCAGGAAGTGGTGTATTTAATAATTCTCAAACTCCTGTCTGATTCCATGGACTAAGAATACACTGTGATGGATTTACTCTGAAGCAAAGGGCATTTGTTAAAAAATAGGTGTCTGAATAACATTTTCATATAAATCAAGGATGACAAACTGAAAAGTCAAGTTACCATTTCTGTATGTCAGCTTGTATGTGGGGTGAGAGACAAAGCCCACATCATCCCTGATGGAGCAAATACAACCCCTGCAAAATTAACTTAAGTTCTCAGACTTCTACAACTTAAAGAAAGCCATTTTCAGCTCCAGTGCTGGATGTTTTGCTTTGACAGTACTAGTTCTTTAACTGTTTGGTAACCTATCACATCTTATGATGCATTTTTTCTTTAAACACCATGCAACATTAGGATAACAAAATTTCAAAGGGAAACAAAACAATATAAACTTTATGGGGGTTGACTGAGGAAACTTTAATTGAAAGTAACCAATGATTTTTAAACAGAATAATGTGTGTGTGTGTGTGTGTACCTTTATATATATATATATATATATATATATATATATATATATATATATATATATATATATATACACACATGGATTCGTATCACTTCACTGAAAGACCATTTCACTGACACCCATTTCACTGAGACCAAAACACCTAAAGTTCACGTCACTGAAAGTTAATTTCATCTAAAACTCATTTCACTGACAATTAGTACTCTAAGGCAAGTCAAACATATATGTCCTTTTACCCACTGTAGTATGATCCTGGTGTTAGTATATATAATTGGGGGGGCATGGCCCCCAACTTAATTTGGTTTTATGTTGTTTGGTTTTGTTTTGCATTATTGGTAAAACCCAACTAGGTGAGGGGGTACACCCCTCACACCCTCCCTAACTATATATACTAACACCAGGATTGCACTACAGTGCGGGAAAGGGCATATACATTTGACTTGCCTTAGAGTACTACGTGTCAGTGAAATGAGTTTTAGGTGAAATGAACTTTAGGTGATTTGGTCTCAGTGAAATGAGTGTCAGTGAAATGGTCTTTCAGTGAAGTGATATGAATCTATATATATATATATATAGACACACACACTACATGAAATTCTGAATTTCAAAGGAATTCTGCTTTTTACAAAAAAAAAAAATCTGCCTATTAAGATTCAGAGTTTCACACACTTGTCATTTACAAAAAGAATTACGTTGTAAACTCTAGAAATAACTGTGCAGAACAAATATAGTTAAGGTTTATTAATTTGTATTTTGTTTTAAGGCCAGGAACATACAATGCAATGACTTGTGCATATCTGACATTATATGTACACAGAATTAATGTGATGCATTTTTAAGTATGACAAAATGCATGCCAAACTGTGTAAAAATCAAATAAACTGCTTCAGAAGTATAACAGTTAAAAAATAATTGAAAAAAAAATAGGTTATGTATTTAATTATACTTGAAAAAATCATTTGCATCTTTGTCATGATAAATGAGAACAAACAGGTAACTTTTGTGATTTGTATTTTGAAAAATATATCATAAACACTGGACAGTTAAAAGGTATAACAATGAGTAAGTTGCAGAAATGGTGGTATATAAACAGTAAGCAAGTTGCAATAACGGTGGTGTACAACATGAAGTAAGTTGTAATGATGGTATATAATATAGCAATAACCCACGCCTGGGTGTGGGTAATGCTGGATTTACCCACGGTTAGTGTGGTTTGGTCCCGAGGGCCCATAGGTTTTAGAAGAATGAGTGTTTTTTTGGCAAAATATTTGGACCAGGATTGGGGTGGACATCTCCACTCTAAGTTAATGCTAGGACAATATATAGTAGTGTCTGTGGCTAGAGTGTTTTTAGCAAAGGCATATGTGGATAGTGTTGTGTTAATTTCAGTTTGGTATTTGTTGGGGAAAGTTGTAGTTTGGCTAGATATAGGGTATTGCTTACTAATAGGGATGGTGAACTATTGGAGTAACTATTTAAATTATGTTGTAAATGTATAGCTAGTGTTATGAATGTTGGAGGAGATGTATGTAATCTGGAGTGTATGGTTGTGGAGAGGGATAATAAGAGTAGTAAAGTAGTAAGGACAAGTGAAATAAAAAAGTCTTAGTAAGTGACTCATATTGGACTTTAGGGATTAGAGTTGGTTGTATAAAAGAGGTGGTAAAAAGTGTTGTGTTACAGGAGGGGATGTAGCAGGAGAAGGAAAGGGGATGTTAATGATGTGAGGTTTGGTATTGGTCAAGGTGGATACAGGGTGGAGTTACAGGAAGTATAAATGTAATGAAAGAGGAGGTTGGTGGGAATGGGGGTAGGGTAGCAGAGCAGAGTAAGCCCGTAGCAAAGCAAAGTGGGTGGTGCCCGCCTTCACTTGAAGGTGAAAAAAAACATCTCCACGAGCCAACAAGCATAGGTAGGAAGAACAGTTGTAAGTGGTACAAACTATTTAAAATACACGTGTGTACATGTGTTGAAAAGACTGGAATATTACAAAGCGCAAAGGGTTGTTAGCATACAAAGTATGAGTTTGAGAGAATGTCAGAATTTAAACAGAAATAGACGCCATTGAATCTTCTAAATCACAAATGGTACTTAGAGTTGTGCACACTACTGTTATGCACTTCCAATACTCTCTAGGGACATATATGCAACTATTATTTAAGTAAAATATCCAAATTCTAGCACATCACTCTTATATGTTAAGGTTTACATACTGTAGAATCTTGCATAAGTTCAAACATCTCAATTATAAATTTATATTACTTGCTAATTCAATATAGAGTGCATTGCTGAGTAGTTCAAAACTTTTTAAGATATAAAAATAATAGGTAAAATCTATTATTTTGTAAGAGTCTGGCAATTGCACAGAATGAAAACTATTATTTTTCAGTGCTAAGTGAACAAAACAGTTCAGTCATTATTTCATTTAACTATTTAAATATTTCAAATTGTTCCGGCCACTTAACATCTGCATTTACTTACACTGACACAGGCAAGATTTCAATGGCACAAACTGCATTTCAGACATTTACTGCAAATGTGTCATCGTATTCATGAGTGTGAACATGTACTGCAGAACAATCTAATCTTTAGAGAATTACTTCAGCAGAGAGAGAAAGACAGAGAGAAGACTGGATTGCAAACAATACAATGGCATTATATTAAGAAAGTCAGGCATTTCCTTTTAAAATGTTAATGTATAATGGAAGGACTGCAGGTATTTTCTACATATACCCATTAAACAAGGCTGCAGTTTGGTCACTTGGGTTGCTACCTCATAACTACATGCTGCCCCCAACAGTGGGTAAAATATGAAATACCCATGTCCTTCCATAGTGTTATATTACAGCCTTTCGGTCATAGTTATTTTTGAAATCTTAGTGATCAGCTGATTTGTGTTTTCCTCTGAATTACTGCATTGCATATAACAAACATGATACAAGCAAGATGGTTTTCTTTCACAATCGTAATGGACTTACAATTCCTAAGAGTAAAGAAAATAAAACTTGTTGTGCATATCCAAAATAGTGTATTCCAAAACTCAGTGTTGGAAAAGAAAAGCCATACAAAACTATAGTATGGGACAGCTATACCCTCCAACAAGCCCTTTTAATTATTTTCCAGAGACATGAAAAAAATGTTTTTAGAGAGAGAATTAATTATTAGCAAGTGTATGTATGTGACAAATTCCATGAATATGTCTATGGTAAAGACTTTCAAGTGGAAAACGTTAACAGACCTTGGAAGGTAAAGCATTTGTACCTCCTGGATTGCAGACAATGTTACTTAATGTACAGAATTATGATCTGAAAATGAAATATAAATAAAACCAAGAAATATTCATAACACAGATGTCAGTTTCAGCATATTTGCCACATAAGCATGAAAATTATTGGAAAAAGATCTATAAATTCTTTGGGTAATTCTGCAATTAGCAACATTAGCATAACATCTCTAGAGATGCTCTGTATATAGCTGCACCTATAGGTTTGATAAGAGAAACTGTAACATATTTGTATATATTTCTGAATATAAACTGCGATATTCATAGGCGTGAAATGTGAGACTGTAACTTGTATGTTAATACAATATGTTTGTGCATACAGTGTAACTTGCTTGTCTTTATCTGTTTGTAAGTTTGGAGCTTTTCTCACTGGGCCTCCTCTGTAAACGGACATGTATTCAGTCGGACTATCCCAGTCAACAAATGTAAAATAAAATAAAATAAATAATTAGATGAAATAGTTATAGAGTGCATATTGCTAAGTTGGAATTTTAATGCCAAAACATTTGGATATACTGAAAGTTTCAGCATTAGTCGGTAGGAATGTGTGTGCAAGTTTTTATTTGTTGGAGGTACAGTAAGCGGATAGATTCAGTGCTGTACATGTGCTGTGTTTATGAATAACTCTTTTGGTGGTAGTGTTACAGAAAGGGTTATTCCTATTCCAGGGTAGTAGAAAAGAAAATACTCCTGTTCCTTTTAGGTAACTTTCTGGAACTTTGTTTGTCTTAACAAAGTAGTATACTCAGACATACAACTTGCTGGTTTTATAACAGTGCCTTATTACACAGAGATACCAGAATATATTAGGTCAATATTTAACCAATTTTGGGATATATTTTTAATAGTTGTGGATTAAAACTATGTGTCTGACAAAACAGGAAAGAAGGATACTTTGAGTGCAAAAACATTCACCAAATATCTACAAAAAGAATGCTATTTTGCACATATAATCTGTATTTTTTCTAAAAAAAATGGCAAAAGCTATAACAAAATCAAGTTTTTATGTTTTATTTGCTGTTTTCCCTTACATGTCATGTTCTCACAAAACTAAATCATATCTCCCCAAATTAAATCAAGCAAACTAAAAAGGAATATGTCAGGGTCTGCACTAGGTATGCAAATCATGTACTACATGGGCTAGGGAATGTACTTTAGGATAAATAAATGGAGTGGTTTCTCTAGTCATAAAATACAATATTTTATATGTAGGTAACACCATACTACCACATTTTCCAAATATATACAAACATATGCATATATATAGATACAACATAAACAGCCTGGAAAAATTAATGTACTCACTGAAGATCACTAATCCCATTTTTGAAACAACCTCGAATTTCAGTATCTCGAACCCAAGAAGCTGAATCTACAGAATAGCGAAAGTTTAGAAGCGCGAAATTCAAAACCTTGAATACCAGAGGTTTTGAATTTCGTGCTTCTAAACTTCCGCTGTGTTCATGTATTCAGGTAAGTGTATGTGTGTGTGTGTGTGTGTGTGTGTGTGTGTGTGTGTGTGTGTGTGTGTTAAGGGTTTTGTGTAGGGGATGTGGTGTGTGTCAGTGTGTTTTGTTGCTGTGATGTGTGTGTGTGTGTGAGGAGAATGTAGCTTGTGTGGTGGTGTTTTGTGTGTGTTTGTATGTAGTGTGACCTCGGAGTGAGAATATTTAAGTAGGGGGAGTGTGGGGGGCTTGCCCCCCTGCTTTCATGTAATAGACAGATTGTGTGTGTTTGTGTGGAGGATGGTGTGTGTGTGTGTGTGTGTGTGTGTGTGTGTGTGTGTGTAGTAGTAGTAGTAGTAGTAGTACCGTGAAATTCAAAACCTCTGGTATTCGAGGTTATGAATTTTGCGGTTTTCAGTTTTCGTTGTTGTGTGGATTCGGCTTCTTGGGCTCGAGATACTGAAATTCGAGATTTCAGTATTTCTAGCTTCTGAAGTGAATCTGCTTGAACACCTACCCTAAATTATATACCTACTATTTATTTTTTCATATAATTATATTATTGGATGTGGATGTGCCTATGCTTTTAAAATGTCCCTGAGTACAGTTCTACAACAAAGAACTCCTTAAACTACTTCTGTGAATGTACAAACATTAAACAACCAACAAAAAATACTGCCAAACAACATGCTGTACTGTTCTTCAGACATTCTTACTGCATATCTTACCTTTGCTGTGGAGTGAGGTGAAGCTCCTTGGTTCAAGAGCAGCAGCGCCACCTTTTGGTTGTCATAGTGGGCAGCAACATGTAGTGGAGTTAAACCGCTCTAAAAAAATATAGATACAAAATTAGAAGGTGTGTCAAGGTTCAAAACAGTCAAATCACAGGTTTCATAATCAACAGCTACAGAATACTGGAAGCCCTTTCCCTTCTCATTAACCACCAAGCATTTGGGAGATCCTTTTAATGCATAAAAAAGCATGAAATAAGTATGACTTCTGTTCGAATTACAACTCACAAAAGTATAGTCAAGCCGCAGATTCAAACTCTGCTATGAATTTTTAGTTATCATTTTTATGGCCAGAATAAAATTACTTTATTTTCATTAACAAATTGTACAAAAGAGTCAGAACCGATTTTTTAGTTTTGTCTCAGATGCATTATCAGAAAGTAAAATTTAAAACACTAATTAAATTGGAAATGTATTTTGTCTGAGACAATAACAGAGTCATACAAGCATTTCTAGTGAGAGGCCCAGGAAGATATGCACACAGTAGCAACAAATAATTAAGCACACACAACACAGTAAAGCAGTAAAGGAAAACATTACATATAAAATAATTTATAATGTTTGCAGACTTTAAATGGATTCAGAACAATTTAATCTACCAAGCTTTTACTCTCTACAATTTCTGCAGACTGTTAACAAAAATATTCACAGTGCATCACTGCACTGCCTACGGGTATTCAAAGGATACCAGAAGGCATTTTTTAATAGCAATTTGTTATTTTTGTTCTTTTTTTGGCTTTGCATAGACTATTTCAAGTAAGAAATGTCTCTCTAAATACTTGAACCCTGACTTGACTGAGCCTATTTATGTCTTTTGAATGTTGAAAAACCATAGACCAGTTAATAAGAAAAATGGTAAAGATACTTAAGAGTGAGAATTAATACATGGCTAAGCAACATAAATGTTAGCTTATTTATTTTTTATTAGGGAAGGGGATGTGCATATCAGGCAGGCACAGAGAAAGGAATACTAACTTATGAAACTGTGGAAGAGGCCACTGAGAAAAATTTGAAAAGTTTATGGACTGAAAGTCAGCTCAAGATGGTGGGTTATTTAAGCAGAAGTCATTTTATGACTTTATAGAATGTTACATTCTGATAAGCTTCATCCCTGAGAACCTTTGAAAACTATAAGACAAGAAACTATTGAATAAGCAGCATGGACTTTAGTCCCTGGGAGTAGAGGAACACAAGATTAGGAAGACAGAGTTCAAATGTAAACAAAGGCAATGCTGAAGCTGCTACATCTGTGATAAAACCACTCCAAACTGTTCTGCTTAAAACACACCATAAAATCTACTGGAACAAAAACATAACAGTAATATAACTGTCATGACCAGCATCTGCAAGAAAATAAGTAGAACAAATATCCTTAATATGAGAAAAAAAACTGTGTATACATAGGACAGCATACATATCCCAGGCCCATGCTTACACTTATCAAGGGTATCATAACTTGTCAGACGTGGGATGCATGGCTAGGCTTAGAAAGGCCCTTGTGGTTGTTACCCTAGTAAACACCTATGAACCTACACAAAGCCAACACTTTGCACAGATAAAAGTGTTTCTTTGAGAACTAAGCAAAAACATGAGAAAAGTTATAGTATTTCTGTGACAGTGAATATACAATGGCATGGGCTTGTTCGCATAAAAAAGCAAAATCATAATGAAATGGTACTTTATGTACTTTCTCGGGGGGATAAAAAGCAGAAAAATTCTGGTAGTTTAAATAACTAAATATACAGAAATAACCCAGGGATGTACAACTCAACCTCTTAGTGCAAGAATTCTGAAGAAAGCAAAAATAATGAGGGGACAAGGGCTCAATATCAGGGAGAGATTTTAAATACTGTTCTTATAAACTTAGAAAGTTGTTAGAATAAGTTTTGCATTAATATGCATTTTCTGAAGGATATGAAGTCTGAAATTCACTGATGTATCATTATTTAGTGACTTCTATACTCAATCATTTTCTAGACAACCAAACATTTTATGAGAAAGAGACCAAAAGTATGATGCAAAAATCTATACATTCTGTGAAATTCTGGACAGTTGAAAGGCATGCTCAGGAGCAGCAATTATGTCAAAAGTATATCAAGATTAGAGATCTGTGAAAATAAATGTTCATGGATTCATTTTTTACAAACTATTGATCAAATAAATTTAAGGAATAGTTGAGGGAAAGGATTCTGGAGTTGATAGAAATTTCTTCAGAAAATATAGCTAGGAAGTGGGATAAAATGAAAGTAGCATTAAAAATAAGGGAGAAATAAAAGAAAAAACAGATTTGGTCAAGAAGCAGAAGGAATTATTTAGAGGGACTGACAAAAGTTGAAGTATGGCAGAATGAGCAGAATCTCACAGAACAAGAAGATGCACAACTGCAGAATGCTAAAGAGAAAATAAGGGACTACCTGGATAATAGACATTAATTTAGAAAGACGCTATTAAGCAACTGTTTTTAGATAATAACTCCAGAGCACAAAAGCTTTTAACACAAAGACTCAGATGACAGAAAACAGACAGGGTTGTTGCCAAGCTTAGGGCGCCTATAACAAGGAAAATAACCAGAGATCTTGTAGGGGTATTAGAAATATTTCAGAACATTTATTAATGCAGAGAAATGTAAAAATGTACAAATTGAAATATTTATGGAAGAATTAAATATGTCAAGGTTAGATGTAGAGAAGGTGCAATTATTCAATTATTAACAGTTATGATAACATGACATGAGATAAAAATGATGATGTATAACAAATCTATAGGAAAGTCTCCAGAAATAGATGGTATTTCTGAGGAAGTTTGGAAGCTAGGAGGGAAGAAAGTGATAAAGACCAGGAAGCTGTTGTTTAACAGTATTTTAAAAGAAAGAGAAGAACCAAATTTTTGGAAGAAAGCTGTGGTGGATATAATACCTAAAGATGGTCTAGAACCATCAGAACTAGCTCTGTACAATCCCATTTTGATTTGAAACCATGATTATAAAGTGCTTATGTCTATAATGGCTAAAAGAATGACAAAGGTGTAGCTAAAATCAACAAATATGGATCAGTGTGCTTTTGTGAAGGGGAGGCAAACATCTGACAACATTAACAGAACACTGATGATCCAGGGTGAAGCAGAATGTAAGAAAATACTCCTATTGTTGGTGGGCACTGACGTGGAGAAGCCATTTGACTGAGTAAGCTGGGATTTCATGAGTTTTGTAATGACTGCATTTGCATTCCCTGATGCAATAATAAAAGATTTGTACAGAGAAAAAGCCTGCAACCAAGCCAAGCTAAACATTACAAGAAGTAAAAAGGTGATCCAGGGGATCACTTTTTACTTCTTGCTACATTTAGCTTGGTTGTGGATTTTTCTTAGTTCAGATTGTACCAATATATTCCTCTGGATTGTAGCATGGTATTTGTCAGAGCAAACCCTTCCCTAAGGCTCGTGTCTGGTGTTACATAGTTCCTCTGGCACAATAATAAGGTTAATTAGCAAAATATATGAGGGACTGGAGGTGAAAATTTAAGTGGGGGGTTCTTCTCTGATAAGGTCTGTTTGACCAGAGGAACCAAACAGGGGTGTCCTTTTTCCCCTTTGTTATTTACGTTACATTTAGAACTGTTGACAAAGAAAATAAGGCACTCAGAAATTCAAGGATATAACTGGTATGGTAGTCAAGAAAAGCTGGCTCCATTTGCAGATGATACACACTGTGTACACTGGTGCAGCAGACAGTGTTGTTGCCTCACAGCGATAAGTTCCCTGGTTTAACTCTCAGCTGAGGTGCCTTTTGTGCAGAGTCTGCAAGTACTCCATGCATTTGCTTGGACTTCCTCCGGGTAGTCTGTTTTTTTCACATTCCAAAGGCATGCAGTAGATGGACTGAAACTAAAATGGCCAAAGTGTGTTTGTGCATCTGAGTTTGTAGTGTAGAAGAGGTACTGTGGCATGGCTAGCCACCTGGTGGTGTAAACCTTGGCTCTGGATGATTGTCACTATTGAAGTGACACCCCGACCTCATGTGCAAAAATGGAAAAAAGGAATTGTGGATAGATAGATGGATGGATGGATGGATGGATTATTTTGTGCCTGATAAAACCAGAAAAGGACATTTCAGTGTTTTGGAACATTCTGAGACAGTTTCAAGTCTTTCTGGGATAAAAAATTAATGAAGTTAATACAAAGGCAACAGCTGTAAACTATGCACCCACACACAAATTGGTTCAACATCACCAATATTTATGGGGACATGATAAAATGAAGTACTTAGGAGTATAAATAAAAAAAAAGATTTTGCTATGGCAGCTGAGGATATGAGGTGAAGAGATGAAACAAAGGATAATACAAAAACTGAGAAACTGGAAGCTCTGTTTTATGAATATGGATAGCAAGATACAAGCAGTGAAAATTAGTTTTATACACGTTAGGCATATTTTTATCAACCAGAGGAGTGGCTGTGGGTACCAATTAATAAATAGTTGAATGATTTAATCTGGGAAAGAAACAGGGCACAAGTCAAGTGGGAAAAGCTGATCCTTCCAACAGATCAACATAGCTTGGGATTACCTGAGTTGAAGGGATATTTCAAAGGTATACAATTAGGACTCCTACACATATATCACAAGCAGAAAGCTATAATTCCATGAGTGGAAAAGGATGATGATGAAATGGGGAAAACTCAAGAAATATGGAGAGACTTTCGGATTTTGGATGCAGATCCTTAAGGAGAACAACACTAGCCACACATATTACATTCATAAAGGAGCAGAAAGTATTTTAGTAACTAGGCAAACACAGGAATGGAGAAAGGAGATTCTGTAGATAGGATAACAGCAATTAGGGATACAGATAATAGGCAAGAGGGGGGCTGGAATTTACTGAACAAGACTGGCAAAGGAACCAAGGTATTGGGAGTAAACAATTAGAAAGGGAAAGGTAATAGAATGAGAATACTCCAAGAATACATTTGGACTACAGGCTAGAGACTGCCATCTCTATCAAGGATTGATATTGGAATATAGGTAAAGAGAAAGGAAGAGGTGAGTCCTAAGTGAAAGATCAGCACTGCTAGGGTTTTTTGTTGAATCTAGAATACAAGCTGATGTAAAAGGCATAACTAATAGCGCATATAAAATATCCCATGATAACTAAAGGGATCAATCCGAGTTGATTGGAAAGGATTGGGAAGACAGACTGGATAAGCAATTCACTAAGAAACAATGGGAGGATATATGTGTGGCTCCCAAATATGCAACAAAGTCTAGAAGATTTAGGAATTTTGCTTGAAGTGTTTCATAGATATTTTTTTTATCTCAGGAGGGCTCCAAATACTTTTTCCTCAGGTAGATTGCAAATGGTGGAGGTGTGAAGAGGAGGAAAGAGGTAATTGTGAGCATATTTTTTAGGAGTGTAATGAGGTGGCAAACTTTAAAACTTCCCCGCAGACTACTCTGTCAGAAATACTGGCTGAGCAAGTAGGAGTAACTAAGAAAATTATTATTTTTTTTTTTTTTTAGCTATGACACAGGCTCTGAATTACTTAAACATAGTAAGGCCTTGCTGAGTTTAATTCTGGTGACTGCCAAAAAACAACTACTAGAAAAGTGAAATGAAAACATATACCAACTGTATTAGAAGTAGTGAATATAGTAGGAGAGATAAAAGAACTGGAAATGGGTTCATTTGAAAAGGGTTGGAGCAAATTACATAGGAAAAATGGGAAATGTGGGAGCAATACATGCAGAATAATGTTTTGGGGGAGGAACGAGGTTTAAGGGAAGGCAGGACTTGAATGAGCTATGTAATGTTCGATTGAAAATTACTGTACAGAATATTATATGAAGGTTATATAATGTGTGCAACTGAAAATATGTAAATATGGTTTATTTCCATTTATATAAATGCATGATCACCTATGTCATAAGTGATCATTTAATAAAGATGTTTTTTGTTTAAAAAAAATGATTAAGTAAAAAATTTGAAGTCAAGTCACTGAAAACTCCAGATTTATTTTCTCCATCAGTAACAGCTACAGAGGACAACCTTGTGGAGAATTTATGGATTCATATTCACGTACCAAGGTTTTAAAGATATTTGGGGAGCTCTTTGCTTTACATGGAGTGGTAGCCTATTACCTTGAGTTGGGGGAGCCTTTGGGAGAGATCTGAGTCACACCAACAGTGCTGTTAATCCTACAATTTAGATTTAGGTCCTTTGAAGAAGCATTGGTGTTACTTTTGGTTTTGAAAATGTGTAAGAGGTTGGACAGGATGCAGCACTGAAAACAAACAGTGGTTGTCATGTCAAAGTATGTAATAAACACAAAATAGTGACAGGGTTGCCAGTTGCTCAGGATAACCTATAGAGGGCATCTCTATCACAGTCTCTCAAGTTGGTCTATTTTCCCGGATAATACAGTGTTATTTTCTATTGTTCATCTCATCAGGGAGGAAGATGCAGGCCTAAAGTTTAGAAATCTTTTACGGTGAACTTTTTATCAACAGAAAACGTATTTGTCAAATAAATAAATATGTATCACATGTGGTAGGAGATTTTAATTCAATTAGACATGGTAAATACACTCCAGAGTCGACTGTCTATTAGTCAAGAATGAGAAAGTGAAACATTACAAGCTTAAGAAACAGTAAAAAGGAACACTTAAAATATGTGATATCATCTTATTCAGGAATGTCTGTTTTATTAAAGAAAGTATACAGTTTAAGTAGGATCTCTGAAATTTATTCCCCAGCTAATTTTAGGCACCCAGACTGTATATTCACTTCCTGTTAAATGACCCACTAAAAATAATATGATACAGAACACTGAGTTTTAAATCGATATTTCTTCTTAGTTGTACATATAACTCATTCTATATATGAAGCCATGCATGCACTAAGTACAAAATGAGTCTTTTTATACCGTCACATATAGAAAATGTCTAGTATCTTATAGCCTTGTAGTACATGGTGTTTGGTAACAAAACAGCTTAAATTACTAAAGAAAGGATGCAGATGTATGCACACCCAATATGGTACAAGATGTTACTTAGCTAAATATGCACTTTCTAAGAAATTACACTGTTGATTATGTTTTTTTATTTTTGGGGGGAGGAATTCTACCTACCGCATACCTTCCAATGTAGACATTTTGCCCTACATCCACGGTGATACATGTACTAACTCTGAGGTTGTACTACCAAAGAGTAAGGGAAATGCATGTTTTACTTTTTAACAAACCCAATACTCTCTGAGGTAGTACAACCTCAGAGCTGCATTTTTAACGGTAGTGTGGAAACACAGGTATCACATTTAGGAGGGTTGCAAAGACATAACAAAATCTCAAAACCAAGTATTGCATTTACAGCTGTGCAGTATCACCTTAGAGCTACTATATTTAGTTAAGGAAAGAAAGGTCTATAACATCTCAGCAGGTGGTAGGTGGGAGTGCAGGCTCTCTGTAAAATCTATTTCCTACTATTTTATTTAGAAAACATAAGTAACTTTGTCATCTAATGCAGATATTAACATATTGCACTTTCTGTTTTTACATTTAAAACTTCCTTTCAAATGTATGCACTTTTAGTACAGCAAAAAAGTTCTGAATGTAAGTAAAGTAGTTCTGCAGGCAAGACTGCTGTGCATGCCTTTCAACCTTCAAAACAACAGCCATTTGAGAAGAATCCAACAAATCTATTAAATGGCATTTGATACGTACTAGATTATTGTGTTATTGCAGACAAATTCCATGCTGCTTCTTTGTAACAAAAGAAAACTGTCAAAATCTAAAGCAAGCTAATCCTTACCTACAGGGGCAGCTATATCTGCTAAGCTTTGCTTATATACCACATTGCAAAAAAAGATGTACTACTGCTTTCTGTCCATTTTAAATCTGTACTTAATCAGGAAGCCGCGGTGGTGCAACGGTAGCATTGTTGCCACAAAGCAAGAGGTTCTGCCATTCGATTCTTGGCTGGAGCGCCATCTGTGTGGAGTCTGCATGTCCTCCCCACGGTCGAGTGGCATTCAAAAGACATGCATAGAATGGGCGTGCCTTCGCTGAAGGTTGGGCATCGAGCTGGCACCTCGGCACCCGTAAAAAATCTACTGCCAAATATTAGCGGACAAGAGTTCCGCTGTGGCGACCCCTAACTGGGAAAAGCCGAAAGAAGAAGAACAACTTAATCAGTTATTAATACATTTATTTGATTTTAATATTTATATTTTGGTTTCTTTAAGTCATACTTCATTAGGTATTACTTTATGTTTCAAATTAAATAACCTGACATCTGCACTTTTACAGTAAAGATCAGGTCTGCATATTACAGGACAGCACTACTGGGATTTGAAAACCTGTCCACATTAAAACAGTATCACACCTTGCAAACTACAGTGACTTTAGTTAAAACTATTTTAATGGAAAAATATACATGCTATGAGTGAGCTAACAACACAACTGAAAGTACACAGTGTGAGAAATGAAAAGGGCTTTTCTTTTACTTTTTGTCTAATATATAAAGTCAGTTCATGCTTTAATTCCTTAACTAATAAATAAATAAAAAATCAATAACAATTCAGCGTTTTAGGCTCGCATATGTTATACTATGTTCAGTAAAAGGTGAGCATTCATATGAGGGGTTCCCTTTTTACTGCTAGTTCAGGACCATCAATAAATGCACCACCTGGGAGTAGCCCTGAGTAGCTCACTCTGTTTGTACAGTGTCACTGGCACAACAGGTAGCACCTTTGGTGCAGAAGGCTGTAGATTCTGTTTCTACACTAGGTAGATCAATTACTGACACTGGAGTGCAGCATAACAAGGGTGCTGTACTCCTGAGTGCATCATCCTTAGGATGAGATGATAAAACAAGGCCCCATCTGCTTGAGTTGGTGGCAATTCAGGTGCATGTAAAAGATAACATGGGCATGGCACCTGTCAAAAAGTGTAGGGGAAGTTCTAAAACATCCTGACCAAATTTCCTCTAGTAACATAAAAATCACCTTGGGTCTCCCCTGAAAAGAGGAAATCTTTCATGGTGAACTTCTTATCAACAGAAAAATTATTTATCAGGTAGCCTAGTGGGACTAACCAGGTTAACAAAGGATAAATAACATATATAAGTAAGTAAATATATAAGTGCATGCAATTTCATTATATTTACACAGCCTACTGGCAGGACTGTAGACAAAATGGAGTCTCTCTCAAAAGTTTTCTAAGAAAGATGTGATTGCCCTTGCCAATGAAGATGAATATTGCACCGGTGAACTTTTTTATTCACACCCTGTAGTCTGAACTTCCTCTTGAAGATGGGACATATGAGTCTAATTTATACTTCAGACTGCACTAGATGAAATATGCAGATTTATAGGCAACTCAGCCTGCAAGCTGCACTTTTGCCTTACCTAAGAAAGGTTGCATTGCTCATCTATCTTTGTACAAGTCAAACTCTTATCCACCAGCCTTAACTAACACTCCTCCTCCTACACCACTACCGTTTCCCTCTTTAACGTGCTTCACTTTAAAATCAGGGTGCTGTGCTTCCCCCCTGCACACCTTCACTCCACAGTCAACCCACCCTAGATATCACTTCTACTGGCCATATATTTTCCACCTTTGAATTCAAAATCTAGAAGTTATTCCCAGTCTCTGTACAGGAAGTACATTTCCTAAAATATTTTCCTCACATCTAAGATCCAATTTTTTCTTAGAGAGTAAACATGTTTTTTCTGGTGTGATATAATCAAACTTTAAGACAGCTGTGGTGACTACTTCTGGACCTGTCCAGACAGTATAAGGTATTGTGTTTATTATGGTTTATACTGTGGCTGGTTCTTCATACTGAGCTAGGTTACTTGGTATTGACAATCTATACCTGGTCATAACAGAAAGACGGACTTGCATTCTAAGACCTTGCCTATCTGAAAAATGAAATGGATGAATGAATGAGTAATAAATATTGATGGGCTTTCCCATGAAAAAGAGTCATGACACATTACTGATTTAAAAAAAGGGGCAAGGATTCAAAGCAGAGAAAAATGAAAATATAGAAAAAATATATAAACTGTAACATGATGCAATTGTCTATGGTCAGAGTTCAAGTCACTGGTCCAGACATCAAGAAATCACAGAAATCATATCTGTATGAGGAATGCAGGATATGTCTACTAATTACAGGTTCATATGTAAATAATAGGCAATCGGTCTGCAGGCCGTTTCAAGCCTAGTCAAAAAACCCTATTCAAAATGTCCCTAAAGCCTCAAAAGGAAGGCAAAACAGGATAGACAAGGACAGAATTTGAGGCTATTTATCCAATTTTCTAGCTTTACCTTGAAGGTATGGCAAGGGTGCTACTCTGCTAGACATACAGTGGAAGTTTGTTCCAAAGGTGAGGGGTATGCTGGGATAATGAGTCTATCACACCAGCATGTGCTATTTATTTGTTGATAAAGGTTTAGTTCCTTTAATGAAGTATTTGATGTGAAATTAGTTCTGAGAAAAACAGAATATCAAACAGGGCTGGATCTTTCATGGCATAAAAGGCTAATCATAGATCTCTATGGTTGTGTCTGTAAGAGACTAAATACAGAAGAAGGGCTGCCAGTCTTTCCTGATAACTAAGTTTTTTGAGGCCGCTGATCTCTTTAGTTATGAATCTCTGAGTCCTGTCAAGTTGTTTGACATGTTTAGGCAAATACCTGCCTAAAGGTGTATTATATTCAGTAATGAGTATGTTAACATATGAGTAAAGAAGAATCCAAGAAACTACGAAGGTTTCTTTCAGTGAGTGGCAAATAGTTTGAAGACAGTTTAGTTATTAAATACGAAATGGTGTTGCGTCTGGTGGGGAGGGGGTGGCTGAAATGGTGCACTGAGTGATCCAACATTATAAGGTAAAGACCCTCCATTATGGTTTGTAGAATCCACTTGCCTGGTATGACAGTTGAGTAGTAGGTTATGTAAAGTCTCCCTTTAAATATGAGAAAGGAGAAAGATACCTATCACAAAGTAACAACATAAACTCTGCTAAGGTAGATGCTGAATTGGGAAACAAAGCATCCTCAAATAAAGTCTTGGATTAAACAGAAAAATTAGGAGGTAGGGAAATAAAGCCAGGTTAGTGACCAAGTAGCTTTGCTGTCTCAGATTTGTTTTTTTTTTTTACACAGGCTTAGATTAAAAATTGTTCTACCATTCGCAGGCCCATCATAATGATACCATGGCAGGAAGGGAGACACAGCTACACATATTTAAGTCCCAGTAGTGTTTGCATGAAGGGCAACAAAGTCCCAGATGTTAGAAGGGTAGCACAAAAACAGCAATAAAAGCAATATCTGTAATACAGAATGCCTATAACCAACAAACTGAAATGAGAGATGTAGAGGTGGCATGTTAAACTAATCAGAAATTGGTTTCTTCAGTGACTGGCATATTCCTTCTGAAAACACATCTGTCATCCTAAGGTTCAGACTGTCAAGTGTGTCTTAGATAATCCGTTGTCAAGAGTCAAGGATTGCAATAAAACATCACTTTTTGCATTCAGTTTTCTTTAAAAATTTCAGTCCCTTCTGATGTTGCTATTTATGGCCAGAATGAAGACTGGCTAAACAGTACAGAATATCATCATACAAAAGTTACCAGGTTACATATGAACAAGTTGTATATAGCTAAACACATGCATGCAACAGCAGTAAATGAGAAATACTGAAGATTTTTCCAAGAAGCAAAAGCTATGCCAGAAATATACATTACAAAAACATTAGTATATGAAAAACTGATATAAGATGAATTTCCCACAGAGCAACAAATATCTGAAAACATGAAAAAGAATGAAAGGTTTAAAATGTCAGCAATACACAAATAGCACCCCATGCACACAAATGTAAATGGATTGTGTTAGGCAAATGGTTATCAGGCATAGCAATGAAAGTGACTTGATTGTACGCATTTCTTTAGTCAGTTAAATTTCTTTAAAAATGAACAAACTATAAACTTTGTTTTTGCACTTCGAGTGAAAAGCAGTGTGATGTTGCAACTCTTTTACAATGATTGTGTGACAAAGTGATTTTACTGATAAGTGAACTTGAAAAATATGAGCAATTCTGATGCAGAACTTCATAAGCTAGTGGTGTTGATTATGTCCTTTTCAAATGATTGGACACCTGTAAGCAAAGGAGACACAGCTATCTGTGAAATAAGACTGCATACAAAAATGGCAATAAACCAGGAGTTCAAAAGGCACCTGAACTATCTTCATTAGGTGCATGGGAAACTAGACTAGTACAAGAAAATGCAGAAGTAGCCTTCAGAACACATCATCATTTACTTAACAGAAAGAAAGTGGAACAAAAACTGAGAAAAAAAGCATCTGCACTTAATGTCATCATTAATATTATCCCTTGAAACATGACACAGTAAATAAGCAAACTGTTTCTACAAGTTCTAACAAAAGGGAAACATAGATGTGAATAATCTGTTATTATAGTCTGAATTGTAACAATAATGGTAATTTCTTGCCTGGTTACTCCTTGCATGTCCTCAGAGTGCACCTCTGTTGGAAATGACACAACATCTGATTAACAGTGATTTCTCGCTCTCTTTTTATTTTTGTAAAATGAATTTAAATAAAATGCATAAGGAGAGGCAGTTGTTCTCTTCTGAGCTATATTTCAGTGGTTTGAGGGAATAAAAGGGGCAAGGTGTCCATTTGTGAAACTGGAGATCTGTGTTTGAGAAATTACCTAAGTGCTACAAGGCTAGCTGACATAAATTTGAAAGCCAAGTATAGACTGATTTAGCTTTTCAGTGGTATATATGAAGAGGTTCCTTACTCCTGTAACAGAAGCATCACTCACTGAAGAGTAAGGAAAGTTCAACTGATGGTGTACAGACATGGGGACAGTAAAAAGTATCCATGGGTTCAAACCAGCTTATCTGCCAACAGGACACTGCACATCCATCCGTGGTGAGAAAACAGCTGTTGGCTCCAAAGATATCCTATGACAACATCATCACTCCTGGTTACTTTGACTTTCAACCTAATAATGCCTCAAAAGTAAGGGGACTTTTACAAAATAAAATGGTTGCATTCTGTATAATTGGGACCGTAAAATCAGTTTCCACTATAATATTGTAATAGGACAGAAAGATTTTCCCAACACATCTTCCAATATATGCAATACTGTAAACATGGTTCTTTGCAGAGCCCACATTTGACATGATTTAAGATTGTTAGACAAACAGTATCTTAAAGATCCCCCCAAAACAATAACAGTGGGAATATTGTTAAATTATTGCTACCATGTCTGTCAGTGGAAAACCTATATGCATTAATGCATTTTTCTTCTGTTGAGCCATTATTAAAATGTATGCCAGATATTTCAGAGATGTCATCCCAAATTAACAGATAGTTTGCTTAACTGCTCAATTTGAATAGAACCTAACAGAATTACGTCAAACTACATTTTATTTCCAGGTTTTCCAGCTGATTACATAATTGTCAGCTTTATATGAAATACTACAATGATAGTTTTCATACAGATGACATCAAAATGTTTATATGGGGGAAGGGTTGACAGAGTCTATACAACAAAACTGCCATATTCTTTATAAGACAGTGGAAGAAAGCATATAGGGAAATGACTTCTGTAAATTCATTGAGGGTGGCAACCTAAGATGAGGATTTAGTGATGTCTATCACTACGAATGATGCTAAGACATTTAGAAACAATTAATGAGACAGAGATAATATTATAATTAAAAACACTGTTCACAAGTTTAATACTGAACATAGAAGCATAACAATAATCTTTGGTAATCCTGGATCCATAGTAAAGATAAATGGAGCTCTGAATTTGAGAAATGCGACTAGGATTCAGTTAGCAAATCTGATCCCTAAACAGTTAGTTGGAAGGGATAGGGTGAAGCTGCATTTCTGGTACCTCTCCTGTTCCAGTGAAGGCATGGGTTGGCAGCCAAGGACTACTATTTCTTGGTCAACACTAAGCACAGTAATTCAGTGGAGTGTGCATGCATATCAAACACTGGGCTAGGGGTGGAGGTGTTCAGTGTATAGGACAAATCGACAAAGCTTTCCTCAGCAGTCAGAATGGAGCTGTACTGCTGGGATGCCCTGATCTCCTCTACACCTACATTCCTGGCCAGTTAAATAAGGTTAGCCTGCTTGTGGTGTCCTAGTCCCAGAAGGCAAGTCAGACAGGTGCCAGGGAAGGCTGCCCAAAGAGGGACCGTGAGGAAGGGCTCCAGGTTTTGGCTGACATTAGAGAGCTGAGGTAGGGTGGAAAAATTGAGATTCTTTACTAAGAAAAGTAAATATTCACTCATGTAAGTGCAGAATTACAGTCATGCATCCATGCTTTTAATTATTTTAAACTGCACATCATTCTGAATTTCATTTCCAACAAAATGCAGACAACACACACACACACACACACACACACACACACACACACACACACACACACACACACACACACACACACACAATCAGGATTTCACATTATCACTGGGTCAGAAAGGAAAGCACCCAACAAGCATGATAGATGTTTCAACTGAAAAATAAGCTTGAAATAAATTTCAATATGATCAAAATAAAAAAGGCAAAGTGTGTATAATTTTAGTAAAAAAATTCCAGACAGCTTCGCTTTTAAAACATCTCAGGACAGACAGTGTTACAATAAAACAAAACATTTTCACAAATTAGCTAATGAAAAAAAAGTGGTATAAAAAAGAGATTAAATGTGAAAGGAAGATTCACTGTTGAGAAACTACAGTCACTACTTAGTGGCTAACAGAAGTAATAATGCAACAACTGGTCTTTATCTAACAATGAACTCTCTGGTGTGTTTGAGTTGTTCTTGAGTTTATATGTCATAAATACATTCGCTGGATTCTTTACAATGATCTCATCCCACTGTACGTAGTGGCAGGCAGATGTCATATACAACTTACAGCTTCTATACAAAGCATTATCTTTGACTTATTCTTCTTGCTTACATTTGCAAATGTTAACCAATAACTAACATCAGCTAGGAGTGCCAATGAGCTTCTACAATCTACGCTGTCATGCTGCAGGGCTTTGCTTAGCTAGACATTTAATGAATGCACATCATTAAACACACACACAACAAAGGCTTGGCTTCATATACCTTTACAGCAGCATCCGGAGATGCTTGCTTTTGAAGCAGGAGGTTAGCCACTTCAATCTTTCCATATTTTGCAGCAACATGCAGAGGAGTAAAACCTTTCTGTAAAACAAAAGTTAGGACTATTAATTGCCAATCTTTAATTAAAAATAAAAGTTCACACATGTTGCAATTGCTTAAAAAAAAGGAGAGCCTTTACAATCCCAGCATTACTGAGAAGGGTGGCATCTGCCTTACCTTGTGCCACTGTGGTGAACCAGGCTCAGGAAGAAATTTGTAACTCCAAAATGGAGGAAAAGACTGCCCATATGAAATATCCCATGCCCTCTGTCCCCTACTAATGACTTCAAAGGAAGGTAGGGGCTGTGTAGAACTGGAACCCACAGAAGGAAGTTGTGTATGAATGGCAATACTAGAACCTGCTAAAGATACATTGCTATATTTTCACTCACCTGGCATTGAAACAGCAGAAAATCTCCACTGGCAAGCAGTATGACACTTATCTATCATAGGTTTTGAGTACAATAATATAACTTATGAATGTGACCCTGGGATGAACATTAAAAGACTGGTGGGAGATGGGGTATTGAACACAGGTGTGGCGAGGTCAGTTATTTTAAGTTGGAAACAAAAAAATATATAAGAGAATCTCTGAAATAAGAGATTCAGCATTACCTATATGAAATGCTCTTATCCTTTCCTCTGTGATCCCCTTTTAAAGTGTAAAATGATTATCGCATACAATAAACCACACTGGGTGCTTTGTTTTCTTTAAAAAATAGTAGCTTAGGAAAACTGCATCATGGGTACTCACAAAATCTGGGTTAAACAAACTGCAGGACTAAGATTCAACTCATTGCTCACAGCTGTTATTTTCCTAAACTGGTAAATAATTCAGTACTTTGCAGCAGATGCAGTCACAGATTATAAGTGCCATATTCTAACATTAGTATTCTTAAGTAATGTGTTAATGATAATCAACTTTTAAAATGGTTTTGCTTTCCTAGTGATGCACCCATGTCCTGCAGTATGGACCATAGCTCCTACAGCATCCTCCCCTTTTTGCCAGGCCACTTAAGGCATATGTGGGAAATCTTTCAGATACTTTTTACCTGGTGGTGTAGCATGAGGGTGAGTGCTGGAAAAGAATGCAGAGCCTCTGGTCAGACTTATTTTGTATATCCTATGAAATCCATGGCATAGTATGGTAAAATGTCAGGACCCCTGGAGAGCACAGAAGCCCATTGTGATGTGCAGGCCATATTTAGTCATCTACCAACCTCATATGCATATCCCCTCAACAAGTAAGGGTGATTATGTTCTCCTGCCATCATCTATCTACCTCTCTGCATGTTACACTGGTATATGCTGCCTGCTTCCATCAGTGCACATCTTAACTCATCCCCCCCTTCCCCATCCCAAAAAACTGGGACTGAATTACTGGCCTTCTGACAGAAGTGAAAGAACTGAATGAAAAACTCTTGGCACCTCAAAAAAGAAAACAAAAAAAAAATTTGGTTCAAACAAATACAGCAAATTCTTAAAATCACAATTATACCTTTATGTGTTTGTGCAGTGGGCACCTCTTATTTAAGGATACTAACTCTTTTTGTACCACACAGTAGGAGGAATACTATGCGACAGAACAACCCAGGACTTTGTATATATTCCTACATATTCACACTAGCAGTTCTGCTAATAGCTGGAGCACAGTTGTGATCTTCAACATGCACCCTTCAGTCACTACTTGTCCCCCCCACACACACACACACACACTCATACTCTCACTCTCTCCATTGATAGAAAATAGTTTTGTTAACAAATACCCTATCCCAGTCAAAGATGATTTTTGAATGTTTTTTATTTTTTTGTTTTTAAGGCAAATTCAGATATACTACAGAAATGAAGCTTACAAATGTGAAACCAAGAATGATACAATGCCAAGAACCACTGGAAAAAATGTACAAAATTTCTGTAGTATTTAATTACAATGGATGCATACCCCTCCAAAGTGTAGATATTGTAGCCTTATTTCACCACTACTTCTATAAAACAGCACACATTTTATTTTAATTTTTTAAAGAAAATTGATGAATCCCAATCCCCAAGTCTCATTTATGCACAAACTTTACTTCAATGACCAATAATAAAGAGAAAATTAAACAGCAGATATTTATTATCTAAGATAACTGGGCTAAACATTTTTATATTCACCCTGACAAACATCTATTTTTCAACAACATATACCACATTATTAATGCTATCACAGGTCTTCATTTGTTTGAATATAAAAAGAATCTAAAGCTTGGTAAAGTAGTGCTCAAAGGATAAAAAAAATAACTTACTTATGTTACCCATGTGACTGAATCACAGTTTTAAAGTAGGCTTTAAAAGTTATCATCAAAAGGAATTAGTGTATGATGAAATGATACATGGTGTGGCAAACAGTTACATGATAAAACATTGAGGAGGACATGGTGAACTTCTTTGTTCATATTCATAATGAAAACAAGCCAAATATTCCCTTCCATGCAATTTGCTCAATTGTTTTCAGTGGCACAGTAATAGAAAGTATTATATAAAGAACAACTGAACTCCTAAACCAAAAAATAATGAGAAACATACATATTTTGACCATACCTCTATGTTTTCTGCAGGTGTAATGTCCCTACATAATTAGAATAGTTTGTACTTTTTCTGATTTGTTGTAGTCCAAAATGTTGATGTAATTTAATTTTCTAGTCGATGTTTTTTTTAACATCACACAATACATTCTGTATGTTACAAAGATTACATGAATGACATTTCTCCATTCACCAACAGTGGGATTACTGTGACCTCCTGCTTTCTTTAAGTCTTGCGAGTGTCACTTGCTCTGTATCACTGACTGAGTCTGTGTGGGGCCATCTACTTAAAAGACTTTTCAAGTATATTTGAGTACTGAGCTTGAAACAATGCAATTTTTTTTTTTGCTTTTATTCACAGAATTGTAGTTCCAAATCACTTTTCTAACAGAGGTGTCAACCAATCATTCTGTGAATACTAGCTCATATTTAAAAAGACTGGTAACGTAGTATCTGCCTACATTTATGTCTTAAGTTTTAATGGGTCTTACAGCTACAATGAGGGACCTAACAGCTTTTTTTTTTTTTTTTTGTAATTAGGCTGTAGATATCTTAGATATAAGCTATTTCTTGTCTCATCAGTGTCCAGTCTCAGTCTAAAGCTGTCTATATAAAGTACCAGATGGGTGAAACAAAAGAACAGATTTTACAAAAAGGACATCAGAGAAATTTCAGGAAAAGACACAGATAAGGAAACCAGAAATTAAAACTTAAATGATATTTATATATAGGTGGCTGCCTTGGAGTTAGAGTTAAGTGAAGGAAAATTAGTTTAGTTACGTATAAACTTGCTCTAACTTCAGGTGTTCATGGATTGCAGTCAGAAGAATTTTTACTATTTGTTTCATATCATAAGAGGATGTTCTCAATTACCAAAGCTCTAAAGCTTTTACTTAGTGAATCTACTTCTATCAATTGTCAGTCTTTCATAAAGTCAACATTAATTAAAGGAGGTGGACAACCTACTCAGTCCATAAAGAGAAAGAGCAAAGCCAGAAGAGGTCATGGCTAAACCCATCACTGATGTGAGTGGAGGGTGGTGGGTTCATAACCCTTTAAATTTAGTTCATGTAAATAGTGGGACTACTGCAAGCCTTTGCATAAATTAACTATATTACATGGACTGGAATAAAAAGAGCCTTCACCTATGTATGAGTCCTGAAAAACAAAAATGTGGGTAGGGGATGGTAGGAAAGAAGGGCAAAAAAGGCAGGCTTAATGAAGCCTGGTCTACATGTCGAATATAAGGCTAGCTAATAGTGTTTTGGCAATGGTATGGTTATTAGTTGAGGCTGCATTATCACAGGTCACCTGGACAGGGAACCCACAACATTAGGCAGTGGATATAGCTGGTACTCTGCAAAAGGGGCTTCAACATTGGTCAGAAGAAATCTGCCTACCTGGATGCTCACACAGAAAAGTGGTTGTACTTGTGTACACACACACACACACACACACACACACACACACACACACACACACACACACACACACACACACACACACACACACACACAATCAGGATACTACAGATTGCTTAGTGAGATATTTCCTTTCTCTCTCTTTCTCCCCAAGTAGAAAAGAAAATATAAACTTATTCACCAGCTTGATAAGGCAGTGTTCCATTGACAAAATAGGTCAATGTGCAATTAAGAGGCAGTTTATTAAAAAGAAAATTATATGGTTCGACAGTCCTGGGAAGCAACATGCATATAAGATGGTTTGATAAAGGTTTACAACCACAGAGAAGTAGACACTAGATTAAAAGAAACTTGATAGTTCTGAAACATAACTATATGGCCTGGCATTCCAAAATTCAAATGACCAAGGTAAAGGTTAAAAGGAATAATGTTTTCCAGGACTTTCTTTTTGATGAGGTGGCAGATAAAGGTTAAGACAGTAGAGGCACCTGAATTTTTTTATGACACTTTCATGAAGATGACCAGCTAAATTAATTTCAAAACATATAAAAGAAAGCCTTCTGCCCCTCCTCTAACTAAATCAAACAATTAGATTGCATGGACAAAAGGCTTGGTTTTGTAAAAGTGGTGAAGAGAAGCAACCCCACTCTCTGCCAGGTGACATATGACCTCCCAGACCTACATGTAACAGGACTGAGCCAGCATAGGAGGAATTAAGATATATTTGCTAAACTTCAGGAGGAGTCCCAAGAGATGCAGCAAAGCTACATCACTGTGTCATCACCTGAAAAGAGCACTACTGACCAGTGTGTGTCCTCTATATCAAAGACACTTATGAGAAACACCAAGTATGTGCTTTCCATATACTTGTCCAGACTACTGTAAAGCTAAGTCTTCATCTCAGAGTTTGGTTTACCGGAAAATGGATATCAATGCTCATTCTGAAGTTGTGTCAAGTGTTAATTATAACTGCCAAAGTAGAAACCAAGACTGGATAGCGTGTAACATTTCTTTCTACACAAAACAAGCCTCTGGAATCATTTACCTTAGATGATCACTAAAGTATTGGTGGGGGGTCTTCTGATTCTGATGTACAACCAAGGTCACAACAGAGGTGGCCAAAACCTGCTGGTCAAAAAAAGAAGTGTTCCAAAGCAGGAAGGTACGTAACATATATATGGTGTAGCTTTGCATGCATGTGGTCAGGGTGTTTCCAGGTGGACACAATGGTAGAAGGAATAGCTAGTAATAACTTGTAAAAGTGGCAGTGAAAAATTCAGTGGAGGTTCTGGCCAGCCTAAATATTCTACCATCACATTATTATATTTTGTAATCACTTACTCTTGAAAAACTACAAAGGTATCAACCTTTTAGAATGGGTTCTCAAATGAAGGATTATTTGGAGCAGTGGCAGGTATACTTATGCCAAAGGGCAAATGAACAATAGAAGGTGTGACCTAATTTGTTATCCTTAAGAAATTATTTCATTTTAAGGTATGGTAAATATTCACCATGTTCTTCTAAGACTCATATTCCTCCACCCTCCAACAGCACAGTGATCGACAACTCAGGAGAGTGAACCAGAAACATCCTTCCAAACCAAAAGTTGCAGTACATCCTGTGTGACAGCTTAACTGCTAAGGTAATCAGGGTAACTGTGAGCTGATAAAACTCTGTTGGAATAGAAACTGAATCTATAAAGCAATGTAGGCAGACAAACCTGCTATTCCTCCTGAGAAAAAGCAAGACTGCAGTACCACTGCTTTTGATGTCATCACCAGTATCACTACTGCTGACACTGACAACAGTATCCTTGATAGCAGCAACAATCCCACTGCCAATGACACAGCACTTGACAATATTATCATTGACAACAGAGACAACAACCAACCCCTCTTATCTGGAGATAAAGCCCCAGTAGAAGACTGTGTCAGCACAGTAGTGTTTGACCAGGTGGATGACCTCAACTACCCCCAACAGCGGCAAATATGGCTCTTACAGCCAATGGAAAGCATGCAGTCTCAGTGGCAAAGTTAAGGGCAGCTCCCTAGATGCCTTTGTTAGCAAATCAATTAAAGGTGACTATTCCAGTGACGCATTTGGTGAGTTTTTACTGGTATGATGTCAAACACACAGGACACTTGCATTATTCTGCAGAAGCATTTCAGTCCTTCTCATTAGGAACCTCCAAGAACTTCAAATGAGAATGTGATTGTCTTCATCTGAAAGGATGCAGAACTTTTCTTCTTCTTCAGCTGCAAGTTTCTGTAAATGTTCCCTCTGTATCTTATGAAGCCAATGAAGGAATATATAACTTGCACTTTCAGACAGTCCTCAGAATAATGTGCAGACACCAAACAATATATTTAGACAGGCATGTTTATTCTGCTCATCCTGTGTGGCAATTTTATGCCTGCGAGCACATTTATGAAATATTCAGTAAATCTAAAAAATCAACTTTTACTAAAGTAAACTAATCCGTAATACTGCAAAATCAAGGAAAGAAAACTGCATGACAGTAAGCAACTATAGGGAAAAGCAATCCCTTCAGGAAATGGGAGAATAACTGATTTTGATGCCAGTGAGAAAGACAACAGACTGAAATGGGCTCAATAAGGAAAGACCTTAAGATCTTGATATTTGGGAAAACCAGAGATGATGTCCTTGAATTGGCCCTTGTCAGACAGCAATAAAGTCAAGCCAAACTACAGACAATCTATGACAAAAGTACATTTGAATGACTACTTGGAAAGGCAAAATTAACAATGTATTCAAGCAGGTGATATACAGGCATGTGTGTGTGTGAGGGCAAATATACATACAGACAGATAGATAAACAGTGACCATTGAGTGTGACATGGGTGGTCAGCCTCCCTATGAAAAAAAATGCATTTATGAAAGTTTAATGTGTGTTGTATTTGTTCATAAACTGACAAGCTAGGGTACAAGTATTTTCACTATAATTGTACTCAAGCTGTCATCTACAAGCACTTTTTGCTGGGGTACTGTTATACAAGCTGTCAGCTACAATGATTTTGTACTGGGATACTGTTGTTATACAAGCTGTCAGCTATAAGGACTTTGTGATGAGATACTGTTATACAAGCTGTCAGCTACAAGGACTTTGTGCTGGGGTACTGTTATACAAAAACTGTCATCTACAAGGACTTTGTACTGGGTTACAGTTATACAAGCTGTCAGCTATAAGGATTTTGTGCTGGGGGTACTCTTAGCAAGCAATTAGTATTCAGCATGGTTAATTTTCCTTTATAAAAACAAGTTTATATTTCAAAATTAATTATGTTATATAAATATTTTATTTCCAAATACACATAACCTGTCATTACATTTAAGATGATACATTTTAATAAATTTAAAGAAATACATTTTGTAGACAGATTTTCTTTTAAGTTCACTGTATGTATGTTTAATTATGTGATATTTGGGACACAAGAATTCAAATATTTAAAGGTTTAAATAAAAATAACATGAAAATGAGATTTTAATTTTATGCATTGTTTCCAGAGACTAATTTTTAAAGAGTGAATAAGCTATGGAGGAGCAATACTAAGACTAGTAACTATCTCACTTTTAGACCATTATTGTATGCTCAATATAACATCTGGATGATATATCCATTATTATATACTGGATATAACATCTGGATGATATATCCATTATTGTATGCTGGATATAACATCTGGATGATAAATCCATTATTGTATACTGGATATAACATCTGGATGATATATCCATTATTGTATGCTGGATATAACATCTGGATGATATATCCATTATTGTATACTGGATATCACATCTGGATGATATTCATAAAATTTAATGTTGCATATAAAACTCTGATAATGGGGCTTTATCTGCACAGCATTAAATGGCAACCTAAATCTAATGAACAGTTTCCAGCAGATAAGGAATAGCACTAAATGTTAGATGATCATATAGATTTAAGTACAGAATTTCATCTGACAGGTTCTCTGTACTTGAAATATAAAATTTAATTAATTGATTAAAATAATGTCTGTAATTGTTAGATTATAATAACTGCTAGACCTACAGAATAAAAAGTGTTTACAACAGAATTTCAATATGGTCTTAGGTGATGAGCAGTGTTCATATATGTAGTACAAAACTGTGTAGGGTTGGGTATAAGGACAAACCCATATACCACAGCCCTGCACGCTATATATAGTATTAATGCGCAATTCATTGACTGTAACCAGCATACTATAAGTTTGAGTCATAGCTGGCAAGAAGTTCACCTTGAGAGTAAAACTCAAAAGGTGATTGTTGGCATTCATGTTGAAAACACATAATAAATGGTTATAAACGGAGGCCCAGCCATAATTCTTTGTAGTGGATGGAGCTACTAGTTACAAATAAAAACCCCAAAAAACAAACAAAAAAAAAATAGGTGTTTTGCTGGCTTTCAAAGTCATAAAGCACTTAGCAAGTTCTGTCAGAAAGACAGCGCAAGACATTCTGTTAAGTTACAAAAAAGTAAGGGACACATTACCAACACAGACAGAAGCCAGAAATAAATCTGATTTTATTCTGCCACTGTCATTTGCTGGCCAGTACCGGCAGGTTTAACTGCCTTGTGCAAGGCTAATCTTAACAACTGAAGCAGGAGGTGCTTAACATTTGTTAAGACCAGTTCTCACACTACAAAAGCTAAAAGAGCTATCTGGTTTGTCTTTTTCTAGATATCAGAGCTTTATCACTGTGCTCCATGCACAACACAGGATTTTATAACACACATAGGTCGTTGCATATACTCCAGTGTAGCTGGAGGAGTCCAGGAGTGCAGAGTATACAAATAATGTATTTCAGCTATAGTCAGGATTCACAAACATGTGAATCATATTGTATAACAAGGAGAGAACGCTGGAATTGTGGGAATGTTAGTGCAGACAAATGAAAGTACATGGCCCAAGAAACAGAATGTTGTGCTCAGCTGAACATGGCTGTGCAACACCATATGCTGAAATCTATCTACTACAGTGCTAAACAAAAGAACTACATACCACAGACGTGGAGACCCCATATACATATCTGCTAATTTACATACTACAGGATCCCTTATGTCATAAAACATGCAAATTAACAATTCTCCACAGACATGGATAATGAGACAGCCAAGACTTTGAAAAACCTACAGCTATACCTGTACAGCTTATAACAATATCACAGACTGATAGACTACATGAGTATTTTTCCTGTAGTGCTGGGGAGAAAGTTCACTGCATTACAGGACAATTTGGCCCCCACAATCAGATGTGCTCTGTGTTATCTGAAGGTCCTCACTTACTGCTTGCTACAATCAAGATATTCTGTGCATGTCAAGTGAACTTTGGCTAACTATTCCAATCGAGAGATGGGATGAAATTCCACATAGATTTACATGTCCACCAGCCAATATAATAATTACCAACAGCATGATTTATGATCACAACAGCAGGAGTATGTTACAGAAGAGCCACATGATTGCCATTTATGACTCCAACTACCAGACACACTGCACACTCATCACACTAAACTGTGATGCACTACAACTTAGCTCATTTTCTAAAATTCAGTGTTCAACATGAACTATTTTATCTGGACTGGATTTACAATAAGATATATATACACATTACTTCCCTGAAAAACAGCAGAAAAAAAGATGCCATCAGTCCCAGCTTAACCTTTTTGCCAACTGCTGTTAGAGGAAGAAGCAGTAGTCCATTAAAACTGGTGAAGCTCCAAGAAATACTCTTCATCATTGTTAAATAATCTCTGTGTAATTGGTGATTGCTGTTTACTTCCCTAATGACATCTACAACCAAAACCTCTGTTTCTGTACATTTAATAATGCAAGAGACCTAGAATCCAGAATCGTCATACTCCATCAACCACAATTTGAAAAACTTCAAAGTAGTGCTGCATGCCAGCAACACGAAGGTGGTCAAATTTATTTTCTTAAACTGATCGTAATACACCTCAAAGTGAGTCCGCAAATCTCTGATTATGTCAGGAGAGAATTATTCTAACATAGTTGACAAACTGAAAGACATATGAGTCTGTCTTGAAATCAAAACATCCCTTGCTTATCACAATGAAGTATTCCCAAAAAATGAAATAATGACTGCAATTGTATTTACTCTAAAAGAATTGTGTGGGAGAATTACCTATTTCACCTTAACAAGTTCTCATTTACTAGGACACGATTGTGTTTCATATCTACAAATTAACTGTGCTAAACAAACAATTCATTCACATTAAATACTATGTCTCAAGGTATCTCTCCATGTTCGTTACTACAATCAGATGTACCCATCTTCTAATATAAAGAAGTCAAGTTATTATTCCATGCAACTCCATTCCTTCATTAAAGAGTGTGCACTGTGGGAGACAACAAAATATTATACGTCTTTGGGGAAAGAACACTATTAGTTGTTATTTGGCCTCTATTTCTTTAGAGATCCAAATCTGCTTTTAATTTATACAGATTAGCGCCTCTAAACTTTTTCAGGTGCTTACTGGAATCTATCAAAGTATTTTTTGTTTGGATAGTCTCGCAGTCTGCTAAAACTCCCCTTGATTTAATTCTCTAATTCTCTAATTGCCTTTATTTTGCTTGCATAAGCACAGTGTTATAGTCATTACAAACTGATTTATATTTTTACAGCTACAACTTAACTACATTACTATAATCTAACACAAACTCCTTGACGGCTTTACAGTAAAATAAATTGCTTAAATGAGGTTATCTGTAAAAGACATGACCTTAAGCATAAATCACACAGAGAGAATTCAGTATAAATATGAATGGACTTTACAAGCCCCTCAATAGAAAATATAAACTGTAATTTAAATAAAGGATTTAATCAAGCAGCAAAACACAAACAATAAAGGTAGTAAAAAAACATCACCACTTCTGATTGGCAAAATATTACCAAACTTGCTACTATTTTTGAAAGCTTTCTTAAAATAAATTCCAAAATTCAATGCCTGTAGCAGAAATTAAACAAAAGTACAGTTGGTATCACAGTTTAGCAGAAATGTCCCTCACCTTTGTCACAGTGGACAGACATGCCCCATGGTCTAGAAGAACCAAGGCAACATCTTCATGTCCCTCACGTGCAGCTAGATGCAGTGGTGTATATCCAGATGTTGTGGCAGCATCTGGGGAGGCTCCCTGTTTCAGTAGCTGTTGCACAATCTCAGCTTTTCCTAAGCGTGCAGCTATATGCAATGGTGTCTGGTTATCCTAAAAGTGATAAAAATAAAGACAAATAAATCAAACCTTGGGAAGACAGTTACATGAAAAATAAGTCTAAATTCTACAAGTAAGACTACTGAATAATTTATGCTCATGAATGGGAAATACAGTGTGCTATGTTACCATGCTGAAATGCCCATAGATGTTAAATACACTTATTAACACATTGTTTAATGCACATTGCAGGTGGGCTTGAAGCATGAGTGCAGCAGAACATTTGTAAATGCAGACTTCACATAAAAATGTGCTAGGGAGTCATATATATTCATAAAGCTTCACAATGTCACAGTCATGCTGCAATACAATGTGCCAAGATGCTGTAATGCAAATCAGGAAAAGCAATACTGCATTTACCCACAATGCAATGCAATGCACAAGTGTCAGCTGATAAAGATAAGTTCAGGGTATGCTAATAATGAAAGAGAAAAATCCTAGGGAAATAAGAAGAAAGGTCCTAACCTGTTTTTCTTAGGGAATTCAGCACTGTCACAGTAGTCTGTTCCACCTCCTCCCCCATCTTGACACATTTGTAATAAATGATGTAGTGATGCAAGTGCAGCCTGGGGCTAACTGTAGAGTTTTAGGAGGATTCTCTTGGCAGGGAGGGGATGGAACTTTGTGATCCTAGAGTACCACAACACACCAAATTGCTGTATTTATCCCCTGGGAAGTGGGGAGACAGAGAAAAAGGAATGTTATACTTTATATCTTATGGAAAAGTACTTTGTTTCTTTACTGTGGATCATACAATGGCTAAGAGTAAATACTAGACTACAAGTCATATTCTTTTACTCTTAAAGAGCAGAGAATGAGGGGGGGGGTCAAGTACATTTTATTAGGACATGCTTTATATATATATATATATATATATATATATCTGTGTGTGTGTGTGTGTGTGTGTGTGTGTGCATATATATATATATATATATATATATATATATATATATGGTTCCCCTTCATAATCGCGAAATACTGAAATCTCGAATTTCAGTATTTTGTAACCATAATGGCAAAACCTTCAAACACCGAACCTTCAGAATCCCGAAACTACAAATCCCGAACCCACAGCATACACCACACCACACACAAACCACAACACCCACACTAGAAAACAACTAAACACACAAAAACAAAACACCATGCATCCACATACCTACACTACACATAAAAAGGGGGGGCAAACCCCCCTGCTCCCCCACACCCCCCCACTTATATATACTAACTCTGAGATCATACAAACAGCGCGCACACACACACACATCACACATAGACAAAGACCAACACATCCAACAATTACACACTCATACGTTCACCTTCCTACCCTAACCCACACATACAACTTACAAACAATCTCACATACACTCAAACTCCCACCCAAAACCCTTACAAAACACTCACTTACCTTAGATTCCATGTAAATCCATACACTACGCTGAGCAACATCCAAACCAAACAGCACGTCATGTAACGTAAAGCCATAATCACAAATTCAAAATATTCGAATTCGCAATCATGCATTTTCGACATTTTAAAAATTCACTTTTATGGTTGAGAAAAATTTTAATTCGAGATTTCAGTATTGTGCGATTATGAAGGGGAACTTTATATATATATATATATATATATATATATATATATATATATATATATATATATGTGTGTGTGTGTGTGTGTTTGTGTGTATGCCAGTGAAGCACATGAAAGGATGTGAGCTTGTCAGTCATACAGCAGGAAAACAGTTAAGGAACATTTCCAAACTCTAGAAGGTAACATTGGACCCATAATGAGCATTCATGGACTGTGTGTGGCCATAACATGCCGAATGAACATACAGATAAGTCTGTGAACTGTTTATTGAAGTATGTAATTTGAACAGATGGGCTGCACATTTCCTTATTATCCATACTGGCCCAAGGTCCTGACTCTGTTATTCTTAGTTGATGAGTCTGCAACACATCCACAATTGCTATTTATCAAAAGGAATTTTTCCAGTACATTATGTTTGGAAAAAACTCCAAAAGGTAGATTCACCCCCATGCACTTCCTCCTGTGGCAGTAGTCTGCCCAACTAGCATAATATGCCCCAATATTTACATTCAGTGAATAATTCTATATAAACAGTGAATTTGTGTAGCAAAATCCCATGCTCAATAAGGTGCATTGTTAATGGACTTCTGGCTAATTTCATCAAACCCAGATGTGCATGCAAAAAATAACTGTATGTCATGTAGTATGCAAGTTTTATCAATTAAATAGTCTGCATTTCATAGTACAATGTGATTTTTGTTAAAGAAGAGTTAATCCAACTAACTTTAAATGTCAAGTACATGCAATAAAACACCACACATTTCAAATAAACATGCTATGTCTGTTACATAAATTTCAGAGTTAAAACACTCTAAGCAAATTATTACATAAGTCAGTCATAAAGTGTTGTTTCATGTTAGCTTTTTCCATTTCACATAAGAAAGATATGCATTTTATTTATTATTTAGAAACAAAGTGGATACATTTTATGAATATTTTCATTCACCAAACAGATAAAGCAGTGGGATATAAATACAAGGATAAGCTAGTCAAAATAAATGTACCAATAGACACGAGTTACTAAATTGTGCTATACCATTTATTTACAGAGCACCATATTAACCTTATCTCAATAGTCTGATACAGACAGAGGATTTAAGTAGCTATAAGGAGCTGCAATTTACCTTTGCAGCTGCATATCCTACATATATGTGAATTTCGTTTTGGTTTAGAGTTTTCTAAGATTAATTACATTGCAAATACAAACAGTGACAAAAAATAGCATAAAATGGAATACCACAACATAACATTTGCACAGATATTTAAAGCGCTTAATGGACAAAAAAAAAAAAAAAAAAGGTGAAGAACAATTAACATTAAACATCACAGCAATAAACACTCATACAGTAAAGACATTGAGCATAAATAGCACCAAGCTTTAGAACCACCCACCTAATATTGTTGGGAATCTACAGACCAAGAGTCATGGAGAAGCAGAAATGTCGACATGCAACTCACTACTTCACTGCTTGACCCAACTAGATGCTGTAAAAACAGCTGCCCATCATATCATTTCGGTAAAGCTCACGTTTTTGGATTTTACAGAAAAGGTACTGAACCCATATTGGAGATGGGTGTTCTGAGATTTAAAGCAATCCTACTACTGTGACAGAGATATTATTGCAATCCATACTTCCTAGTGAAAAGCATATTCCATAATATCCTTTATTAATGCATCAACATATAGGTTAAAGCTAACAACTCATTCAACTTTTATTTAGGAAAATGTAAATGATTTTTTACAGGAACTTTACCTTGGCTTTTGCTTCTACCTGAGCTCCGTTCTGTACAAGTTGTCGAACAACATCTGCTTGGCCGGCCCTAGCAGCCATGTGCAGTGCTGTTTCTCCTCTCTGAAACACAGAGACAAAGACATACTAAAACTTACCAGATTGTGTAAAATTTCCAATCCCAAGAAAGTTTACACTAATGATCACTCATCATATTTCATATGCATTCTGGTCTGCAAGTGAATTATATCCCACCCTTTTAAGAGAGCTGCATTTCTTGTACAACATGAATATCTTTTTAAATTTGTATTCAGTAATGCAGCCAATTTTTACAGTAAAACACTATTGTCTATGAGGCTTTCTGTACTATATACTGAGCCCATAATTAAAGAGTTAGTTGCAGCATAGACAACAAAACATAATAGCACACATTAAAAGCATTTCCTTATTACATTTTCAGACTGATTTTTTACACTGTTGGTGAATTCTGCCTAAAGAAATGATGTGATGTCAAAGAAATGTTTTTTTTTTTCTAAATAGACATCTACTGATCTTCCTCTCCCACTGATTTACAAGAACATGGCAACAGAAGACAACACAACACTCACTGTTAAATTTCTTTGTAAGAGTGACAACAGTTCAGCAGTTACAGTCACCTTAATATTTCTAGAACTGCTGGCGAACTTGACATGACACTTACAATGCTATATGTAGAGTAACACAAAATATGCGCCAAATACCTATGTATACACATCACAAAACACTGCTGGCTGTTGCTTAATACTATAATAAAAATTTAATGGCTAGTGGCTGTACATCAGAATTACCCCAAAAATAACTCATCTACAAAGTACAGGTTCTTCTCGTGTTCAACCAATATATAAATTAACAGACATCTTGCAGTTCACAAAAGAGAAAATGCTTTGAAAAAACATTTGTGTTTATCTTCAGATAAAGTCCATCATGGAGCTCCTTCCTTGATGAGATACATACCAGACCTAACGGTAAGATGACATAATAGTGTTAATAACACAAGCCATCTTCTAGACCAGTCCCATGACATAAAGTAATGTAGGTCTGACTGTGCTGCAGATGTTCAGTTAGTGGAACAGCCAATGAAGCCTACTGGTGGCACAGGCAGAGGAGCCATTGGTGGCACAGGCAGTGGAGGCATTGGTGGCACAGGCAGTGGAGGCATTGGTGACACAGGCAATGGAGGCATTGGTGACACAGGCAGTGGAGGCACTGGTGACACAGGCAGTGGAGGCATTGGTGACACAGGCAGTGGAGCCATTGGTGACACAGGCAGTGGAGGCATTGATGGATGGAGGTTGGGAGGAAATATCTGGCACCAGCTCACCCACCATGGAGGGAAGTTGGCAGCTCAGCTCATTGCATTGTAGGCACCTGGAAGACTGCAACTTTATCATCTGCAGTGAACATAGCAAGCCTATACTGCAGTAAAATGCCTATACTGCAGTAAAATGCCTTTTGACACATATGGTGGCACTCATACACCCTACGTGTTTTCCCACTGTAGTGATCATAAGCCACCACTGGAAATGGTTAAGGGGAGGGTCAGCTGTTCCCAGGGGAATGAATGGGCCGGAAGGCTCTCACTTCTTATGAATGAAATGGTTGACCCAGGGTAAGGATAGATCATTGGTGGATGAATGTAAAAAAAGTTAAGCCATCTTCTCTGAATTACTAAAGTAAACTACAAGTATATCCTTGCGTTAGATCCAGCAGGGTTACTCCTTGGATCAGAGCCATCCATCTACCCACAGCAGTGGCCCAGACTTAGCTACATGTTCTAGCTGAAACTCTAAATGGATAATTAACAATATTATTAAGGCAGAAGGCAGCCTTACAAGTAACCAATCCTCTCATCCACACACCTAGCTTTTCTGCACCTGCACCTGGCTTACAAAAACAACAGTTAATTGAACTGCTTTAAAAATGGCTGTGCTATACATAAGATAGGAAAATGCTTCATCTTACTTTCATTTTTGAGGACTACACTGTACATTTCTGTAATGGCTTAGTTTAATAGGTACATCCTTTTTATATTATTCTCTCCTGTTGTCTACTGCAATATTATCTTCTGCATGACAATGAGTGCAAAGTCAGAATGTTAACAATAAATTGGATGCTAGCTATACACTGCTCATTCTAAGATAATCTGCCAAGTGGGAATAACTCATTTTCATGCCACAGCACCTAAAAAATATCTAAACCTGACAAATACAAAACAACCTTTGGCCCAATACATGTCATGGTTCTACCTGCAGAGATTTTCTAGCTGATGAAGTCCTAGATTTCACATATTAACTGTTGTTACATGATGTACATCTGACTAGTATAGACCTGAATGGATGTACTGAATTTCCTTCCCACCCATTGGTGTACTTCATCCCTGGATAGTCACTTATTTTAGTGGCTTCTATGTCTTCCCTCATTACACTCTCTTCCCAGTTTACATTCACATCAAGGTATGTGCAGTTGCATAAACACTCTAGAATTATTCCTGATGATCCTCTTACTTACTATTGATTTGCAAAGCTTTGTCAAAGAAGTTAATGTATGAACTACCAATCAGTATTGCTAATAAGGTCCTTCTTCTCATCAACACATCTCATTAGTGGACTGCCAGTGACTAATGCTAATGGAATCCTTTCTCATATCAAGTATTAGCCACTCTCTCACTGAGAACTTTAAATGTATCAAAAGAATATAGACTTTAGACAACAGAGAAGATCCTTGGGTCTATCTGTACTGTTTATTCACTGGTTGCAGTCAACCCTTAATGCAGCAGAATACCCTCATTTGAACATTGCCACTACTCAGCCCTTTTGTTCTCATTCTGTAATTCTCATGCCCAATCCTACAACTTTCATTCCTTGGATAATGACTAAATGTTGCATCCTGTCTCCCAGATCATATTATTTAGGTCTATGTATGCATATATATACATTAAGAGCAGGAATATGGTGTGGAGTAAAATATCCCTTTCCAAGTGATAACCTAGTCACAATTGAAAGAAAAAAATACAAAATACTGCACATACACAAAATGGAGAATGACTAAACAAGAACAGCAAAAGAAAATGCAACATGGCCACAAAAGAAACGAAGCGCCAATCAAGACAATAGTGAAAGAACGCAGTGACATAACCACAATGCACAGGGTTACAATATGGCAGATACATGCTAACCTATGTTATATCAAAATTTTGCACCACCTTACCACTCCCCTGTTTTGAATCTCCTTATCCGTGTATATCTGAACTACCACATATATACACACAATTCTTCAGTGTTGCAGGACCTGTACCTGTGTTCATACATGTACAAATCCCTATCTTCTCTGGAACATTTGCCCACAACAATCTTCATCACAAATGCTTCAAACATTCTGGTTTCTTTAAATGAAGTAAATCAGTGACTTTTTGTGCTGCTTGCAATGCACAGCTCCATCCTACATCTCATGGCTTGGCTGCATCCAGATTTCTGTTATCTTATGCAGATGCTGTTCAGAGTTTCAAATCTCTGTTACAACGAGGGCTACTAGCATATTGTCCTTTTTCTATACCATTTGTGGAACCACCTCTTATTTCTGGCCAGTCTTGTGAATAACATTCTCAGCTTGATTCAAACATGAATATCATTTTCTCTGAATGACATGAAATAAGAAATACTTGAAATCTGTTAAAATAACCAGCAACATGGGCCCTGTCTAAACCTAATTTTCTACAATATGATTATGTACCATCAATGGGGAAGACATATTCATCTGTTCCCATTCATAAGAGTGCTGATACATGTTCAGCATCAAATTACAAACCAATTAACTTGATCTCTTTCTTGAGGAAATGTTTCAAAACATGCCTCCTAAACAAATTAGTTCAACAGAACATTTATCATGAGTTTACTGATGCATCCCAACATGATTTTATAAGTGGCTATGCAATGGCAATTAATCTGGTCATCTTCTATGACTAAGTAAAAATCGACCAAAGTAGCTGTGTACTTTAATCTGGTAAAAGCATTCACTAAACTGTCGCAGCAAGTCAGATTTACAACATTAAATTTCCTTAAAACATACCAATATATTATAAAATGGATTCACAACTCACTAACAAAATAAAAAGGATAGCAATACTAGGATCATTACCAGACTTCCAAGATGGCTGCACACTGAGTAACAGCTTAATTATAGCTCTCCCAGTGTGAAAACAGAAACTTTGCAGAGAAAACCAGTAGATTTATACTTCTGGGCAAATTTCAGTAACTAGCTAGTAAGTACACTGCCTAGATGCCAGGAATAAAGAAATACAGAGGACCTGAAAGAAAATCAGCTACAAAAGGTGAGGAAAAAACACTCATTGTGAAAAGTACTGCAGCTGTTCATTAAAAAGTAGTGCAAGATCCAGACATGAATTCCAGTAGCCTAGAGGAAAGTATAAGATAACCGCACACAGACCTGATTAAAATAAATGAAACACTAATGGAGTATATTAACTCAAACAATAAAAGGCTGGAAAAAATAGAAGAAGCTTTAAAGAGATATTCAGACGAGGTGATAAAACTGCAAAAATCAGAGGCTGAAATGAAGAAAAGGCTGGCTGAATATGAAACTGTCTAAAAAAGATTTTTCAGAAAATAATACAATTAGAGGAAAGAACACATTGGGAAAACCTGAGATTTTCTGCTGTATTAGAGAAGCTGGAAGGAACAAACTGTATTAATTTTATGAAACCACAAATAAGCAAATGGACTGGTATTCCATAGTGGGAATAAACTGAAAGGGCACATTATGTGTATGTTCCAAACCTGGCTATGAGAAAGCAACCTAGACCTTTTATAGCAAAGATGCAATCCTACCAGTAGAAGGAGTTGATTCTGACAAAACTGTGGTAGAAGGACAAAGCAAAAGTGTTTGTGGAGAATGATTACTCATTGTATACCAGGCAGAAGAGGAGTACATTTATTCCACTATTCATGGAATGTCGAAAAGCAGGCATGAGATTCAAACTTCTGTACCCAGCTATCTTCAAATTATTCTTCCATGTAGGGATAAAATCATTTTTGATGAAGTGCATGCTAAGGAGGAAATATAAAAGTCTGTCCAACAAAAAAGTGAGCTGTGAAACAAAAGGAGATTCTTCTTGTTCTTTTGATAAAAAAGAACACAGAGAGACTGTGCAAATGAAACCATTTCTAGTGTTTCAAAGGAAAAAAGCACAACGGTCAAGTAGAAGAATCAACATTACATTGGAAATGAAGAAGAGACAGGATTTAGGAGATGAAGGTGAACAGGAATATAACCAGTAACCTGGAAATTGGAAAATGTGGAATTAAAAAGCAATAATTATATTTGTTAACAGGATAGAACATGAACATCTGGAAATATTGGAATTTTTGGACTTTGTTGGACTTCTAAGGGACTCTAAAGCGTATACCCTACTTTATGTCATTAATATTTGGAAACATACTTAAGAGAGGGGGAAAGAGGAGGAAGAAAGTAAAGTGTAAGTAAAACATTTTTTCTTAATGGTTCTATTTTTATAGTGCATGATTTTTTTTGCATGCTATAAAGTAAAGTTTTTCCAGTTACTTTTCCCAGTTATTTTTAAGTATAATGAGGATACTAACATAAACAGATGCTCCTGTTTTTTTTTTTATTTTTTTCTTTCTCCCTTTTTCTCTCTTTCTCATTGTTCAGTTTTAAGAAATGTAGACACTGCAATGTAAAAAAAAAAAAAAAAAGAACAAAAAGTCTGGATAAAAGAGCACAACAAATGAAAAATCCATGTGATTTTTCTCATTCTTGCATAGGGGAATGACTGGATTAAGGCCTTTAGCTTGATCTTGTAACAAGTTTTAAGAGAAGGCAAGTAAATGAATAAGAATACTTAATATTATAAGGCTTTTTTTAATAGCATTTAAACATATGCTTAGGAGCAATTCTGTGTCTGGTCCTCATGTCTTCAAGAGAAATGGCTAGGCGATAATGTACTCTGAAGGCATTGAAATGTTTACGCAGCTGGGAGAGCTATAAAGGTAAGACAAAACCAGACAATACTTTGGAGAAGCACAGGCTGCACCATGCATCTGGGCATGGATAACCTTTCTTTTAGGAACTCAAAGTCTATGAGTGTGGCTGTCAATTTGAAACATTTGTTCCTATTAGGAGGATCAAACATTAATATTTGAAGATGTACATAGTTTTACGTGTTATTATAAAGTTAATAGGTTTTAGGGGGTTATTGGGGGTGTGTTTGTTGGTTTCTTTTGTTAGTGGGTTTTCAATAAAACAAATGTTTTGTAATATGTCACACAGGCTCAAAAGAAACAACTGTATAAAGGATCAACTTGCCAAACAGTGTATGCATGCAACACAAAAGCTAGAGCTAAACATTTAATAAAAAAGCTGTTATACATAAAAGATGAAAATAACTTTTTAATACAGTATTTTCTGTAATGTGCTTGTCAATGGTCTCACAGATGTAATACCAAAAGTGGTTTTAGTTTTCTATCTATACACACTGCCAGTGTGTACATTTTTGATACACTAGCTGATACAATTAACCAAAGTGCTAAATTGTCAATGTTTTTCTGCAGTTTAGGGATGCCAAGGATTGAGGGAATGCCTGGATTTTTCTTAGTTAAAAAGACAAAGGTGTCCATATCTATAACTTTTTGCATTAACAAATTATTCAACATCAGGTCAGTTTTCTGATAAGAAATACTGACCTTGTTTCTAGATACAGAAAAATATATATCACTCTGATATAATAAATTTAGCATCCTCCCCAAATAATCAATAGCATCCATAATAACCATACCCACATTGCTCTGAGACTCCATCTGTGGGGGTTGGTGTCCCTCCCCCACAGCCACATTAAGAGTGTTTAAGTGATCTTTTCTTATTCGGTTTGCTAAACTATTCCTTTGATAGGTCAACTCCATCTTTTAAGAGTAATAAATAATAAAGGATCTGCAGACATTAAATTGAAAATGACATCACAGAGTAATAAACAAGACAAAAGTAAACTTTTGCCAGGGCTACATAACTCCATAGACTCCATTCAACCAAAAAAACATATTATGCACTGATATTATGTCCAGCACTGTTGGATGACATGACGCCTAATCAAGAAAATGCTTCTTTTTTAAAATGTACTATTTAACAGTCTGTGTTTAGACAGCACTTCTATGCATTCATACTATTATTTTAGGCCTATCACTTGCACAGAGCAGACATTCAGTGCTCATTACCCAAAATTTTCCTGTCATCTATTTTCACCTTACTGGAAGGTGTTTTGGTGGTGGCGTGGGGATAATGCATTGTCCATGTAGTGCATCCTGGCTTTTAGAGTGCAGACACTTTGCAGACAGGCATTTGCCTTCATTATGCATATTAAACTGGATTGGAATGAATAGTGAGTGACCTTATTTAACAAAGAGCATTTAGGTAGAAATGTTTGATTTAGAATCTCATCTCTTATCCCTAGTCAAGTTGCAACTGACATCGGGCCTACGATCTAGTTCCTAAATATGCAATTAAAGGCGTAGCTGGCAGTACATTAACATTTAAATCATGGAATTTCTTAATTTGATGATTAGTAATACAACACCACTGCATCACTATGTTACATTCTCTGCTTTTGCACCTGTGCCTTTTTAGGTTTTATTAATGCATTTGCTGTCCACAAAGAAACATTGCCTGATGTTGTAAACAGTGTACATTCCAAGTATGTTAACATCTGAGAAAATGCATGTATGCATCTTGTAGGGATTTTCATACTCTTTACAAAAGGATTTCAAAGCATTTACATTGCATCTTTGAAAGAGTGCCATCTAACATTACTGAGTTCAGGATGATCAATATGTTAGACTCTAAAAATTAGGTCTCATATGATGGTACACATTTAGTTACACTCTGAAAATTGGGTCTCATATGATGGGACACGTTTAGTTACACTTCTCACTCCATTGTATTCTTTAGCTTAAGTTAGCAAGGGCAAGGCAGAAGCGTTTTAATAAACTTTGTTACTACCATCTTTGTTTTTATGACTGTCTTGCAATAAATGAAGTACATTAAGACACATCAATATCTATGCCTTTCAACTTCTTAACACAAAAGTTTTGGCAAAGCATAAAATAATGGGGGGAGGGGGGAGAAATGTCCAAAAAACAGTGATCGATTTGAAATATTGCTCCTATAAATCTAGAAAGTTGGTTGAACAACAGGATTTTTTGTTAATGTATTTCCTGAAAGATATGAAGTCTGAAACTCACTTGTATGTCATTATTTACTGACTTCAGTCCTCAGTGATTTGCCAGAAAAACCACACATTTTATGAGGAAAAGACCAAAAATATGAGGCAAAAATGCATCTGGACAGTTGAGATGTATGACTATAACAACAACATCCATGCCTCTCAGACCAAGAAATCTGGACAAAGCCATACATAATTGGGGGTGGTGGGGGCAAAGGCCATTAAACTGGGAACATTTTTAAATATTGCTCTTACAAACTTAAAAAGTTGATAGAATGACAGGTTTTGTGTTAGTATTAATTCTATGAAGAGTATGAATTCTGAAACTCAAATGTCTGTCAGTATTTTCTGGCTTCAGTCTTTAATGATTTACCAATGACTTACCAGAAAATCACAATTTTCCAAAAACAGATAAAAATGTTGCAAAAATCTGGACATTCTGTGAAAATTGATACAGCTGCGAGGTATAATCAACATCCGATATTGTAATACACTGAAGTGAGGTTAAAAAGCAATACTTAAAGCCCCTCTCCCAACACGCATTATATGTTAGATTTGTAATTTGTTGCTACATCAGAACTAAATTGCAAAGATAATGTTTGCTTTGTAATTTGTTGCTACATCAGGACTAAATTGTAAAGATAAAGTAACTCAAAAATATTATGCAACCAGACATCAAATTGAGCGTATTTTCAGTGTGTCCATTAAACAGAACACTACAGCTATAAAATATTGTATTTGTTATCATTGATACAGATATAAACATATAAATCCATAACTTGCAAATGTCATAAATCTGTTTCCTTTTTTTTTTGGCTAAATGGTGTTTTCTACTACTTATCTTTTTTATCTGTTTTCTTGTGAAAAAGTGTATGGCGTTTGTGCACACACACACACACACACACACACACACTTTTTCAGATGTATAAATAACATACCAACTATGTTTTGTTCACACAAGGAGGGATAGAAATGTAAAACTATCTCAGAACTCCTTTTCTCTCTCTTGGTAGCTTTTGAAAGTGTAAACTTTTCGATACCAGTTGCTTGAACTGGACATACGTAAACATACGTGAACTTCATTTAATCCTACTAATCCCTTCCCAGCAGTTTCTTTGTATGTAGAAGCAACACATACAGATCTAAATGAAGGTGAATATAATCCTGGAATGTGGAATGGGGTCCACAGTGTGAAATATCTGTGAAAAAAAGGGTTCCCAGCTAGCATCCTGCTGGAAAAGAAATTGTCACTGGGACAAAGTTCCTTCCTCACCTTCTCAGGACTCTTGTTGGGAGGGAAAGCCTCAAATAGCGGACCTGGAAGCATCATCCCACACTCCAGCAATCAAAGAACAAGAAGAAAGACTGAAGACTACAAAAAAACCTTGGTTTTACTTTCTGTTTTGCAATTAAATTTACACACACGCTCATATATACACACACACACACACACACACACACATGCCTATCTGTAAACACATTGCTATATTACACAGCTGACTGACCATACGCATTTGCATTTCACAACTTTGGGAGCTATAGTCCTCTGAAACTCCTATTATCAAGACACAGTATTTTATAATTAGGCATGCTGGAAATACGTTTGTTATACCTTTGCTGTCTTTTATTGAATGAGGGGAATACACACACATAAGACTTCTTTAGTTTTTACACAGTTATTCAGCCCAAACTTTCACTCCACTTTACAGCCCAAATAAAGAAACATGCACGAAGACTTAGAAAAGCATTGTTTTACGTTGGAGTGAAGCATGCACACATTAAATATGCATTTTTTATGATCGAGGAATTTCTTGGATTTTCTTTTTTCAAGCAGTTCTAATAGTGCAATAAGTCAAGAAACAGATTAACTCTGCAGCTAATGGGAAATTTTGTGGATTTAATTTGCCAGGTACAAGAAATCATGTAGTTAACCAATTAATAAAGTATATGTGCATTTATTGAATTAGACCAGATTTTACCAGGCAACCTTTTATTAAATGTAAAGAGCATACACAACGTAAATTAACATTCACATTGTCTGCTTTCCTTCTAAAATTGTTTATGTAGTTATCCACAAAAAAATCTAGTTATAGAAATCATGCAAACAAAGTTTTCTCCTAGAGTAGCACAACAGACAAACTAACCTTGTCCCGATTACTGACGTATCACTGATTAAAAATATGCATTTTTCTCTATTTTTATTCATACTGGCAACAATGCATTTGAGACATGGATTTTACATGTAAAGTGTTACATTTGACTTATTTTATGCTCACTTTCATATACAAACATAAGTGATTGTTTGTCAGGAATAGTTGTTGGTTAACTGCTCAACCTTGCCTCTTGAAATTTTAAATTCAGCAAGTGAGCTTTTCTGCTGTCAGCTGTGGTATCTGGTGTACACTTATTCGGTAAAGTGTAACTCTTATTTTTTTTTCACCTAAGAGGGTTGATTAGTACCGAGTCAGGATGGGATTCCTCTACATCTAAATATTTTCATTCTTTCTAATTTCTTGTGGATAAATCTAGCAAAAGAAATGAATTTCCTATAAAATGTCATGTGAGTAATAGCATAACAGTAATTAAGATACTTAGGTGTAAAACAAAAGCTACTTTTGAGTCAGTGAATTTATTCCTGCAAAGTACATTTTTAGCAATCTGATTTGCTGCTTCTACAATACATGCTGTATGCAGTTTGCATTAATTTTATTATGTAAAATATGGGGACATGTTTCTGATTTGACATGCACTAATCTTATCTTGATTTAAAATTGTATTTTTCTAAACATTTGTTAACCAGGCAAGCCCAGAGAACACAATTATCTTTTTTTTCAAGGAAGACCCAGAAGAATGGTTTGGTTAAGGGATTTGCTCATAGTCAAATGGTAGGCAACTGGAGGTAGAAGGATTGAATTCATATGTTTGATCCTTTGTACTGACAAAATTTACTCACTTTATATCTTATTATATAATTTACAGCTTTTTTCACATCGGAGACTTTCCATGTAGTATTAACTGACCCACGTTTTGCTGAATGGGCTTGACTTTCTCTCATATCATTTGCTTTGTCTGTTGTAATTTCTGCTTTCTGGTAAATGACTGAGGATTGCAGTCATACAGTCAGTAATATCAGACATTAGAGTTTCACACTTCTTATTGTTTAAAAAATGCATGTTGATCTAAACCCTGCTGTTCTACTAATTTTTCAGGTGAATTAAAGTAATATTTGAAAATTGCCCCAAAATGTTTGCCTTTGTTACCTCATTATTTTTGGTTTTATCCACACATCATGAGCAAAGAAGATGAGATGTATGAAGGTCTTGTAGCTATGTCCAGCCTAAGACACTTGTACATTGAAAACTTTCTCTGGTCTTTTTAATTGCTTGATGGGTGATTTGCAAATTTATCATATAAAATATTTTCCTTTAACTAAACATGGGTAAGAGCATAACTTAGATATATATATATATATATATATATATATATATATATTTGAAAATGCTAGATGAGCTCTGTTTTCAGTCATTTTTTTTCAAGAGTATTTTACGTATTCAGATTTGCTGTTTCTACAGTGTTTTCTGTATGCAGCTATTTTGTTTTATTATGCATAACTTGTTTGAAGATTTGTTTCTGCTTTCCAGTGTATTAATTTTACTGACACTTCAACTGATGTAATTTATATCCTATATCATTCCCTATATGCCTGCCGACTTGAAAAAAAAAAAAGCAAATGTGTAGACCAATGGATAAGAAATTAGAAATTCAGTCCTTGTCTGGCTCTCATGTCTCTGATAGAGACAGGCAGGCAGTGATGCATAAGCTAACATACCCCACCACACAGCCTCTAGAAACTTACTAGCAAACCCCCTCTTAATAAATGCCCATGATACTTGGGGACACGACTGGATTGCATGGCTGGGCTTACAAAGTCCCTAGTTGTTAGCCTAATATACTACTATGGCTCAATTTCCAGATGCTATTTGTTTGATATTATATATGTCAAGTCATTTGCACAGCAGAGGCTCATCATTTAATATAAATAAATTTGTGGGCATCATATAGTGACAATTTGCTTAACTGAGTTAGTAACTGTTAAGTGATTACAATGTAAGATCACTGATGAGGTCTGGTAAAACTGCCTCGGTGAACTTTAGGAAAGTAAGAAAAGCAGTACATCTTCTGCAGAATGTATGAAACATACTGACTGAAACATAGTGCAAAAAAAAGTAATGTTTGTGACTGACATAGCTGTAATTATTATTGCAAATTTCTGGGACACACTCCATGGCGTTAAGTATGTGAACACTGCCACGTAATTGTGTGAATGGTTTACTGCTCTGACCATACCACATGCATCTGGGCAGTTTTTTCCATCTCCTTCAACTTTCTGGTCTAAAAGCCCATGTTTGCACTTTTCCCGCCTTTCCTGTAACTAGTCTAGTCCAGATGCAGATTTGCTGTATCCAGGACTGTATGTAAGCTTCTGAGCCCCTCAAGCCTTTCTGTGTTGGAGGAAAGCCTTCTAGCTTATCTGTGGGAGTGGTAAGCACTAGGTAGCCTATCTACCACAAGAGGAGTGGTTTCTGGCCCAGAAACTGTAGTTTATTGGCTGTTTGGACAGTTTTTTCCATCTCTTTCAACTTTCTGGTCTAAAAGCCTGCATTTGCACTTTTCCCGCCTTTCCTGTAACTACTCTAGTCCAGATACAGATTTGCTGTAAACAGGACTGTATGTAAACTTCTGAGAGGTGCCAAAGTCTGCTCTTCACTTTTTCCCTTAGATCTGCTAGTTCTCTCCTCTCCTGCACTTTTACGAGTTTATTAGTCTAGCACTTTACCATACCAGACTTCTTGTAGCAATTATTGTAGCAAACTAAAGTGCTACCAGCACTAAATGTGCTACAAGGAAACAGCTCCAGTACTTATTATTAATACCCACCCTTCCAGGCATGTCTAAAGATCAGTTCCCTGTGCTTTCTCCTATTAACCTGGTGAAATTGGACATCCTGAGGCAATGTAGCAACTGCCTCCTGTACAATGACAACCCACTCCTCTTTCCTCCTAACACTCAGACTTGAGAGAGATGCACTTATATATCTAAATTGGAAGCCACGCACTCTCCAGCCAAGACCGGAACAGCTGATCAAGAGGAGAAGGTCAACACTTGCACCACAACACATGGAACACATACCTCTCCAGAACACACACCAGCACTGCCTTCAGATAAAAACACAAACCACACAACCACCTTCTCGGAGGCTCTCAATAAAAATCTACCCAAAAAGCAGAAACCTCCAAGGCAGAAATGCACTCGACCACCACAACACAACACTAATCACAAGATGCATAACTCTCCTAAACAGTGTGCTACTCAACCAAAGCCCCTAAGGTAAAACAGCATGACCAGCACACTAGTCATAGGTGACTTGATAGTGAGGCACACTGATGTCCCACTCACTAGGTTGAATAAGGAGGAAATAACAGTCAGTTGCCTGTCAGGTGCCAGGATCTGCCACATAACGACCGCACTCAAGTCCCTCAACAACAGGTACAAATATGACTCTGTCACTGTATATGTGGGTGTGAATGACCTGAGATGTACCTCCCTGGACTGCATGAAAAGAGACATGGAGCTCTTGGATTATGTAGCCCAGGTGGGTATGAACCTAGCCCTGAGCAGTATCCTACCATCACCCAGAATGATACCACAGTACAAGCAGAAAATGATTGATTTCAACAACTGTATAAATTTCTGGTGTCATTCTAAGGGGATCCAGTATCTGTCTACCTGGGATGAAATGACTGACCGACCTCAATGCTTTGCCAGAGATGGCCTCCATCTGTCATACCTGGGCTTCCGGATACTAGACAAGGCTCTCACCACCCCTATGCTTTTTTTTAGGTGGTGTTCCAAAGACCAAATTACCACCGTAACAGCTACAAACAAATGCGATCTAAGGGTCATGCTGCTCAACGTTAGAAGTCTAATTCTTAAAATGCACACGCTCAAAGCACTCCTTATATAGGGCAAACATCACGTCCTCTGAAATTCAGAATAGGTGAGCACATCAGCAATATCAAAAACAAAAGGCAGTCCAATGCACTTTATAAACATACTTTAAAGCACACACATGCAACGTTTAGGTTCACGACTATAGACTGTATTAAGGGTGAATGCAGGGATAAATTAAACTGGCACTTCATATTAAATATTAAAGAGAGGAAATGGATAATTAAATTGGGGAGGTTTGTTCTCCCCAGGTATGAATCAACGTTATTAATGTATGAAGTATTATCCAATAGGATATTTTGGTGGGCTTGCTTTATGACTTTATATGTGGGTCATGTTAACTCAGTATTCATAGCATTTCAGTGAAGAAGGCAATCTGGCCAAAACCAGTTTTGTTGAGGTGTTTTTGGGTTGTTACCCTGCACCTAGGAGTTTTTGTTGTTATGTGCTATTAGTTTTCTAGTTTATGTGTAGTGTTGCACATGAAACTGATGTTTTTTACCACACGAGGTGCTGGCTTTCTTTTTGACTTTGCCATTGGACGTTTTGGAGCCTTTGCACCTGCTGTACTTGTGGGTTTTTCCTGATCTTCTGGATACTGGCCAAGGCTCTCGCCACCCCTATGCTTTTTTTAGGTGGTGTTCCAAAGATTAAATTACCACCGTAACAGCTACAAACAAATGCGATCTGAGGGTCATGCTGCTCAACGTTAAAAGTCTAATTCTTAAAATGCACTCGAAGTACTCCTTAAAATGAAGAACATCGACATTTGTACTGTAACAGAGACCTGGTTCAAGGCAGCAGAACGCACCCCTGCACTACCAGGCTATAACTCATTCCACACCTTTCGGCCCCAGATCTTGGACTGAAGCTCCAAAGGTGGTGGTGTTTCCACATTTATAAAGGATGCGCACACCTCCAGAATGGTAGCCCAACATAACATATCAGAGATACTTCGGGTGTAGCTAACACTGGGAAAGACAGTGATTCAGGTTGTAGCCTGTTATAGGTCCCCAACCATATCCCAGGACTCACAGTCCACATTCTGAAGCACCCTGGAGAATATTAGGGTCCAACTTAACACTCTCATACTGGGTGACTTCAACTACCCTTCCATTACCTGGGAAAACTTCTCACGTACCAATACACTCGGCCAACATTTCCTGGAATTCATTAATTCCAATGCCCTGGACCAGCTCATTCTTTCCCCCACTAGAAGTATCAACATCCTTGGCCTGGTCATAACTAACATGGGCGACCGTTGCTCTACACCAATAGTCATCTCCTCCCTGACCACAAACTAATCATCTTGGAAATCCACATCCCCCCCACACAAAAGTAACCACCATGAAAAACTTCTCCAAACCTAACTTTGGGCTCCTAAAAACAGAGGTGGCTAACTTCACAGCACCCATGCAAATGGAGAATAGTTGTATGACTGCTGAATTATACACAAATGCACTGTACGAACACATACACAAATGCATGGATCTTGCCATACCCGCAATAACCAAGACGCTCTCCTCCAAAAAAAGGAAGCCAATCTGGTGGTCCCCTGCCATAAACAAACTCTGCAATAGAAGGAGGAAACTGATGGGGAATAAGGTGAAGTCCCAAGAATGGAAAAAAAACTCCCACATCAGCCTCAACAAAAAGTTGAGATACTTCATCAAATCCTCTAAAGCCATCTATGAAAACAGAATTGCAGTAGATAGTAAAAACAACCACAAGCAAGGGCGCCCGCAGGCAGGTGCAAGGGGGTGCACTTGCACCCCCCTGTAATCGGCTGACTAGTTAATGCTATAATTTAAAAAAAAGTTTTTTTTTTTTTTTTTAGTGCGTTCTTCTTTAAGAAGAAAGAAGTCTGTGCTGACATCATGCAGTTTTCTTTAAGAAGTCCAGTCGCGGGCGTGCTGACATCATCGCTCATATTTACAAGTTTGTGAGCGGGAACTCACATGGACGGTTTCGCAAGCGGGAGGAAATGAGTGGCAACTGAAATGGACGGATTCGCAAGCGGGAGGAAACGGACGGAAGATGGGACCTGAAACGGACGGATTCGCAAGCGGGAGGAAACAGACGGACGATGGGACAATTTCAGAGTGAGTAGCGTGTGTGTGTGTGTGTGTGTGTGTGTGTGTGTGTGTGTGTGTGTGTGTGTGTGTGTGTGTGTGTGTGTGTGTGTGTGTAATGCCCCAGGTGTTACATGGTGGTGGGTAGAGAATAAGGCTTGAACCCTGTACCTTGAGTCCAAGTGGCAAGAGTCTGAATTCCCTACCCACCACCATTTATAAAAATGTTGCAGGTTTTTCCCTCATACTTTTTCTGTTCCTCATAAAATCTGTGGTTTCTGTATTTGTGTCCTTGTTGCCTGACAGCTACATGTTCTCTGGTTTGTTTCTTGGCTGTCTGGAGTGTTTCTCCCTGGGCCTCTGCTAAAACTTAGCTTTTTTACCAAGTCAGACTTTCCTGGTTAACAAATGTTAAAAAAATGGACACTCATTTCAATATCAGACTTCATATTCTTCAGAAAGTGCATGGTAACAAAAGCTTTTATTCTAGCAATTTTCTAAGTGTACAAGATGGATATTTGAAATGTATCCCTGTCTTTGGGACTGTATTCCCCCCCATTATTGGCTTCATCCAGGTTTTGTGCTAAGGTTGAGAGCTATGGTAAGAACTGAATTCACTGAATATGTTTGGGGGCTGTATTCACCCAGTATTGGCTTTGTTCAGGTATTTATTGGCTTCATCCAGGTTTTGTGCTTAGGTTGAGAGCTATGGTAAGAACTGAATTCACTGAATATGTTTGGGGGCTATATTCCCCCATTACTGGCTTTGTCCGGGTGTTCTTTGCTAAGAGGTTGAGAGCTATGGTGAGAACTGAATTCACTGAATGTTTGAGGGCTGTATTCACCCAGTATTGGCTTTGTTCAGGTATTTTGCGCTAAGAGGTTGACAGCTGTGCTATGGTGAGAACTGAATTCATTAAATGGTAGCCATTTAAGTTTCAGTCTTCCTCTTTCACAAAACAGCTGATTTGGCGTAGTGGTATGTTGCTCTGACTGTTTTGCACAGGGTTCCCTGGGTTCAAAACGTGGCAGTGAAATGTATGGTGGTAATGCAGCATTTTATTCTAGCAACTTTCCAACATTATACAAGCAATGTTTAAAATGTGTCCCTGGTTTTTGGCCTTTTGTCCTCCCCCCCCCCCCCAATAAATTTTGGCTTTTTCCAGATTCCTTGTGCTGCAAAGTTCAGAGATACAGCTGAGTGTCGAGTAGATTTTACAAGGAGCTGAGAGCTGCAGGGGAGCAAAAGTTTAGTGCTGCTTATGTTTAGTCTGCTTACATTGTTAATAGCACAACAGATAGTGTACTTGCTTTTGATGCTGAAGGCTGTGGGTTCTACTCCCACAGTAGGTAGATGCATTGCTGATACTGTACTGTGTTGTAAAGGGTGTGGATGCTGCAGTCCTTTTGGCAAAGATACCTAGTAACTATGAACCTGTTATCAGTTTGCTATCCATTCCCTATTGCGGTATTACTAGCTTATCATTTTTTTATTGCATGCAACAAAGGCAATTTATTCTTCAAGGGTAACAGGCACTTTATTTGTAGATTAAACAATGACATATAAAGTTGTTTGCTAGCAGCAACCTCTTTATTAGTTACAAATTTCTTTAATGTGGATTTTACTACTTCAGAGATTGTGCATATTTTTTTACTGATACTGGTGGACTATAGAAGGTTGAGTAGACTTTTTATGATGGAAATGTTCTGAATTGGGCAGTTTTGTCATTGGTGTATGCATTTTGTTTCATTGTTTACTGGAAAAATGTTCAAAACAATAAATTTAAAATGCCCTCTAACAACTGTACTGTATTGTACAAGGAATATAATGTAATACAGTCAGGAAGGTGTATCAAAGAGCATGTGTATGTTATGTTCGAGGGGCCTATGATTTTGAAGACAGCCCAGAGTTAATATTTATCTGCCACTGGCAAAATGTATTTTCTTTGAATGTGGGTTTCAATGCTGTTTCAATGCATGTGAGTTTCAAGGGCAGAGAAGTTTTAATGTTGAGTCTATTTTCATTGTGAGACTGCATTGCTTTGTTTAACAGATATGTATTAGGGTTTGTGCTGTAAAATGCAAAATAAAACTTTCAAATGAAATCTAAATCATTGCAAAAGTAAAGCAGTATGCACATTACAGTGTTTATGGTAAATGGGGCAAAATAACCAAGGAATGGGACATTGGAATGGCTGCAGGGGTAGGCTCCATTCAACCATGATTTTGTGGGGGGTGGGTAGCAAACTCAGACAGCCCCGGTTGAACTATACCTCTCAGTTGTCCATATATTTGCAGAATGAATAGATATTTGCTTCTTATTTTTGGTTTGTTCCTCATAAAATTTGTGGTTTTCTAGCAAATCATTTAGGAATGAAGTCACTAAATGACAGACATTGAGTTTCAGACGTCATAACCTTCAGAAAAATGCATGCTAATGCAAGACTGTCTTAAGTTTATACAAGAGCAATTTTTAGTAGTGTTTGTATGTTCCCCCAATATATTTGGCCTTGTCCAGATTTCCTGCATTAAGAAGTTGAGAGGTACGTGCAAATCACTTTGTAGATTAGGAATATCCAAACCTCTCAACTGTCCCCAATTTTGGCTCAAAATGTTGCTCTCCCCTAATAATCCCTCCTCCAAAATGGCAATTTTGGAAGATAATGTGGAGGGTTTACAATTATATATAACTGTAATGATCAGAGTTATAGATTACTTTTATTTCAGAAATGCATGTAGATGTTCTTATTTTGTTAGCTGCTCAAGTTAACAATGTTAATATTAAAAAGGTGTCCCTTTTTTGACAGGTTCCCAGCTGTATTGTGTGGCAACTTTATATTTTTGCATCACATTTTGGTCCGTTTTTCATAAAATTGTGGTTTTCTGGCAAATTAGTGGCAAATCATTAAAGACTGAAGTTAGAAAATAATGGCAGACATTTGAGTTTCAGATTTCATACCTTTCAGAAAATTCGTACTAATGCAAGATCTACTACTGTTCTATTATCTAAGTTAATAAGAGCAATATTTAAAAATTGGCCTTATTTTTGGGCCTGTGTCCCACTTCTAGTTCTATGTATGGCTTTGCCCAGATTTCTTGCTCTGAAGTTGAGAGGTATAAGTGTCAGAGCCATCACTGTCAGCCAGAGACATTTCAAATTGTGACATACTTATTGCACCGCACCCCCCCCCCCCATTGTAGTGGCTCTGGATGTGTCCAAGGAAGGCAAGGAGCAGTTATGCAGTGTAAGTGTGCAGAGTATTCCCCCATCCAAGGTAGATCACAAATCCGACCGTGGCTTTTCATCTGTCCTTGATTTTGCAGAATGTTCTGTTTTTTTATCAGATTTCTATACTGTTGATTTATGCTTCTTATTATTCAGGAACTGCATGCTGTCACAGTGCCCTGTTGCTCTGTTTAAGTAGCCATGGTTTAATGAACATCAGGTAAGCTTGTTGGAGATTGTAAGATGCAAGTAAGCTTTACTAAGCATACTGTTAAAGAATTACCAGCATTGAAAGCCTTTTCGTTGTTGCCATGCAGAGAATATTTACATAACTAGATAATGTATAAGCCTTGGGTATTGAAATGCATATGACAGTATTTGTAATAAAAGGACAGGATTACAGTATTTTCAGAAGCACATTACATTTTATTGGAGACCAGTGTCTTATAGCAGTGTCTGTGTGTTAGTACACTTGTAGTTGGGTGGCTTTAATGGTATATGGTAAATAAGCATTGCTACCTTACTTAAAAGCCAAGCCCTGTAACAACTAGGTAAGCTCCACACTGAAGTCAAAACACAATAGCTCTGGTGGGTAAATGTACTCTGTAGTAATCAAAAAAGGCAAATGTTTGAAATAACTACAGCTTATGTGCAAACACAATAGGTAGTGATGAAACAATGCTCTGCTAAAAATGCTTTAATGCTCCACATTGCTGAGTTGCAGATCACAGTTATTATCACTGGCTACCAGGATTTCACCCACTTCATATCAAGCACGGTGCCATTCAGTGCAACCCTCCCAGAACTAATTCAAGCCTGACCAGAATTATTTGGTGTGTGTGTGTGTGTGTGTGTGTGTGTGTGTGTGTGTGTGTGTGTGTGTGTGTGTGTATAAGAGGGAGGTAGCATACCCCTCAGCTGTCCAGGTTTTTGCAGAATGTCCAGATTTTTGCCCCATATTCCTCCTAAAAAGGATTGAAGTTGCTAAATAATGAGACATTTCAGTTTTAGATGTCATATCATTTAGAAAAATGCATACTAACACAAATCCTGTTACTCTTGCAATTTTCTAAGTTTATGAGAGCCATATTTATAATCTGTTCCTATTTATTTTAGGCTTTGTCCAGATTTCTTGCACTAAGGTTGAGGCCTTGAGGGGTGTGGTATGTTTGTGTGAGAGATAGAGACACTGAAATGCCCAAGTTAGAGTTAGCAGGTGGAATTTATTTTCAAGTGCATTTTCAAGGAACTGTGAGTTTTAAGGGAAGCGAAGTTTACTGCTGCTCATGCCAAGTCTATTTACAATGTGCAACTGTTTTGTTTAGCAAATGGTATCTCTATTGTGGTATAAAGTTTTAAAGCTATGTTAGTAGCACCACAAGTAGAATACTTGCATCTTAATGTAGAGGCTTGAGGTTCTATTCCTACAGCATGTACATTTGTATGCTGCAGTCCTGAGGATGTCCTCCTTTGGATGAGATGCCTAATAACTATGAATCTGTTTTTCAGCTTGCCATCCATTTTCTATTGCAATATACCAGCTTACCATTTTTTTAATTTAACATAGGCAATTTATTCTTTGACGGCAGCAGGCACTGAATTTGAAGATGAAACACTGAAATATACAGTTGTTTTCTAGCAACAACCTCTCCATTAGTTTCAGATATCTTTAATGTGGAATTATTCAGATTACTTTTACTTCGGCAGAGATTGTGTGCATTGACTGATATTGGTGGATTGTAATGAGTGGCCTTTTATGGTTGAAATGTTCTGAATTGGACAGTTTGTCATTACTGGTTTGTATGTTTTGTTTCATTGCTTACTGGAAAAATGTTCAAAACTATAAATTTAAAACACACTCAAACAAGTGTTGCTGTATAATACAAGGGATATAATTCAATTATATATTATATATTATAATTAATACAATCAGGTAAATCAAATAACTTTTGCATAGCCCTAACAGTGTGCAAGGAGCCTATTGCTTGAAAACAGTTCAAAGGTAAATAACCTGCCACTGGCCAGATGCATTTTCTTTGAATGTGGGTTTTAATGCTGTTTCATTGAATGTGAGTTTCAAAAGTAGAGAAGCTTTAATGCCAAGTGTGTTTTCATTGTAAGACTATTGCTTTGTTTAGGTTTAGTAAATGTCTATCAGTGTTTGGGCTATAATGTTTGAAATAAAAGTTGTAAATTAAATCCAACTGCCTGTAATCATTGTAGAACTAAAGCACAAAACAGTATGCACATACAGATTTGAACAGTGTCTACGGCAAATGGGGAGAAATAGCCAAGTAATGGGACACTGGAATTGCGGTGTGGGCGGGGCTTGGGGTGGGTGGACTTGGGGGGGCTGTGTTGGCAGGGGGCGGGGAGAGCTATGTGGGTGGGGCTCTGGGTTTGCACCCCCCTGCAAAAAATCCTGCGGGCTCCCTTGACCACAAGGCCTTCTATAGTTATGTAAAGAATCTCCACGGCAATACCCAGATTTGCTCTGAGCTACTGCAAAATGATACCTCCTATACCGAGCCAACAGATATTGCCAATAGGTGCAGAGAGTCCTCTCTAGGCATAAAACTGTCAGTGGAAAATAAGGAACTACAAACGTAAAGAAGCACTGACAGTAACACAGCTAGGAGATTTATTTAAGTTAAACAGTACAAACAGTACACAGCTTAGCGCTTTCAGGGATCTACCCCTTCATCAGACAGTCCCCAAGGACCAATCACAATACTAGTATATTGCAAGGCACCCAGTATTGCTGCTACTACAGAGTGAACTGGCACCTCACCTGTGTGCCCTGTTCAATCACAGCCTCACCTCGGGCTTTGTCCATGCTGAATGGCGCACTGCTATAGTTATCCCTCTCCACAAAGGAGGAGTGACTACAGACCCTGGGAACTATCACCGCATTAGCCTGACAAGTCTGATATGCAAAGCTATGGAATGCATCATCATGGACCTAATAAACAAGGATATAGGGAATATCCAAACTCTGGATCCTACACAGCTTGGTTTTGTGAAGGGTAGATCATGCCTGCTCAACTTGGTCGACTTCTTTGAGTCAGTCACCAGAGCTGTGGATGAAGGTAAGGTGGTTCATACAGCCTCCCTTGATCTGGCAAAGGCCTTTGATACCATTCCCCACTCAGGAATCATAGAAAAACTCACTAAGCTAGGCATCAACCCCTATATTACTAGGTGGGTTGCAAACTGGCTCACAGATAGAACCCACAGTGTGAAAGTAGTTGACTCCAAGTTAGACTACCAACCAGTCATGAGTAGAGTCCCACAGGGATCAATCCTGGGTCCCCTCCTGTTTGCTATCTACTTCACAAAAGTCCAGGCCAACACGAAGGGACACTGGTTGACAAAGTTCGCAGACGATTGCAAGTTGGGAGCCATTACTGCCTCCCTAAGTGATGTTGACATCATACAGAATGGCTTCACTGAGCCCAACGAATGGTGTCAGAACCATGGCCTTAAGCTCAATGCCAAAAAATGTGTCATCATCCCCTTTGGGAAAAACCCAGTTCCCATGAAATACCACATCGATGGTAGTCCACTGAATACAGAAAGCGTTATAAGAGATATAGGAACACAGGTTGACAGCAACCTCTCTTTTGACCACCACATTGCCACTGTGGTCAGAAAATCCTTCAATGTGGCACATCTTACTAAGGGTTTTGCATCCAGGAAGAAAGAGGTCATTGTCTCCCGAGTCCCTTTACTCTTCCCTCATTAGGCCAATCATCGAGTACAATGCCCCATTTGGCATGTACCTCACTAGACACCTGCAACAACTGGATAGGCCGTATGGACAGACTCAAAAAACTCCAACTATTCTCTGTCTCCTATCGCCTACTTAGAGGCAATCTCTGCTTGACTTACAAAGCCATGTCTGACCCAGCTCTGTTAGAAATGCTACATCTAAAGAAATCCTAATCCCTCCACACCACATGCTTCAGAGACCTCAGCCTCATTACCACAATCAAAAGAACGTGCTGGGGGGACAGGATCATAACCCAGAGACTGCCCATGCTATGGAAAAGACTTACCATACATGTCAAACAGAGCACCTCACTGGCCCTCTTCAAGAGAAATCTTGATGAGTGGATGGGAAATAGAAAATTCACCCTGGAGATCACTCCAGTGGCTCTACTCGACAGAGGCACTGGGAACTAAGGTCGGGTGGCACGATGCCAGGGTAATCCTAAGGGCTAGGCTTGTAAATGCTCCAGGGCCATTAGCCTAGTACACAGCTATGAATCTATAAATTAACAGCAGTTTCTGGTTTATGTACTTGGAAGGAGGGTGCTTCTTACTATAATTCTGACATATGCTACTGCACCAAAAATCCCATAATCTAGGTAGACAGTAGAGGTTGAAAAGCTTGAGTGTGTATGCTCATTATTGGAAAGGAATGACATCAATGCCTAAAGTGTGACAAGAAGATGACACCACTGCCTCCAATGTGACCTACAGAGAGTAGGATGCCACCAACTGTGATGCCAAAATGGCTGCCACCAATGTGGGTTGAATCCTAGCATTGCCAATCAGGGATGAAGTAATAGCAAAAAAGTGCACACAAGTCTATCTCAATACAACCTGGCCCAAAGAGCAAAAAATACACAGGTCCTTTTCATACTGTCAGAGTATTTCAAAGGGGTCTCTCAACAACCCCCTCACCCCTAGTGATTTACTTTCCAACCTTTTTCCACTGGCCTACCTTTCAGACTGCACCCCCTTCTGTAAATTCCTGCATCCGCCACTAAATATGTCTTCATGATCCAGGTTATGACTTGAGGCGCACACCAAAATGACCTCTTAATTCTTGTGTGTTTTGTTTCCTCAACACACTAAAATGATACAGTGATCTAATCTCCAGTGAAAGTACTCCCTCTCTCTCTTACTTCCATGACACTAGAGTGTTTTTGCCACAGACCTTCATTAAATTTTCTGGTGCTTAAGTTTGCCTCGTTTGGCTTATGCTATAAAGGGTTATAATGCATTTAGGGCATAGTACACCTTTTTCTATGAAAGATTTTTTTTAAACTTGACAAATTCTCCTTTACTACCACATTTTCTTTTACTCTGTTGCTCTTCTGTACAAGAAACCTTCTGTGGTTTCACATCCAGATACACGTGTGTCTCAGTATTATCATATACCTCATTATTATAACAATGACTATATACCCTTCTCATAATGTAATATACCTGATAAGGTGCCTCCTTTTTATAGGGTTACCTGTCTAATTTTATAGAATTACTCATCTCAATTTATACTGACTCCAACCTTTTTTATACTGCACTACTCTTCTTTTTTAGTGTCAATAATCTCATTTTCATACTTTCAGTGATGCCCTTGGTAGATTATCAGAAATCTTCTTTTTCATACTAATCCATTTCTTTTAAATGACATGCCTGATCTCCTTTTACAGTGACATGTCACCTTTTTATAATGTCATGGTCTCCTTTTCTAATGATACCAGTCTTTTTTTCTAGGTGTCACCCATGTTTTTATGAAGACTTGCTTGTATACAACTAATACTATGTGTCACCAGCAGATGGTCTAGTTCAGTGCATCTGCAGTTTCACAGCCTGCAGGTCTAGTTCAGTGCATCTGCAGTTTCACAGCCTGCAGGTCTAGTTCAGTGCATCTGCAGTTTCACAGCCTGCAGGTCTAGTTCAGTGGATCTGTAGCGTTGCCACTTTTTCAAATGGCCATAGTGGGACATTTTCGGGACACACATCAGATTTTACAGGCCGACACAAACCCATGGTCAGTACAAAGGATAGAACTTTCCTTTTTTGCCTAAATATAAGCTTATTCTTGTAGCAGTTTAGTTGCTTATCCTGTTTCTTGTAACATGTAGGTATTTTAGATACAGAAATAACTATTTTATGCAACTATTACATTACATATGGGACATAATTATGTCCTACAATCTCAGGACATTTGCCATTTTTAATATTTTTGGTCAGGACACAACCGCCCAAAGAGGGACTGTCCCTCGCAAAGTGGGACAGGTGGTAACGCTATGGATCTGCAATTTCACAGCCTGCAGGTCTAGTTCAGTGCATCTGCAGTTTCACAGCTTGCAGGTCTAGTTCAGTGGATATGCAGTTTCACAGCCTGCAGGTCTAGTTCAGTGCATCTGCAGTTTCACAGCCTGCAGGTCTAGTTCAGTGCATCTGCAGTTTCACAGCCTGCAGGTCTAGTTCAGTGCATCTGCAGTTTCACAGCCTGCAGGTCTAGTTCAGTGGATATGCAGTTTCACAGCTTGCGGTCTAGTTCAGTGGATATGCAGTTTCACAGCCTGCAGGTCTAGTTCAGTGGATATGCAGTTTCACAGCCTGCAGGTCTAGTTCAGTGCATCTGCAGTTTCACAGCCTGCAGGTCTAGTTCAGTGCATCTGCAGTTTCACAGCCTGCAGGTCTAGTTCAGTGGATATGCAGTTTCACAGCCTG
>NC_056748.1:654197618-654242618 GCF_019279795.1 Protopterus annectens
AGATAAAGCCAGAGAGGCACGAGTACATTGGTTTGGACATGTGCAGACGAGGGATGCTGAGTATATTGGGAAAAAGAGCTAAGGATGAAGCTACCAGGTAACAGGAAAATAGGAAGGCCTAAGATAAGGTTTATGGATGTGGTGAGAGAGGGCATGCAGGTGGTTGGTGTGACAGAGCAAGATGCAGAGGACAGGAAGAAATGGAAACAGGTGATCTGCTGTGGCGACCCCTAACGGGAACAGCTGAAAGAAGAAGATGATGATATATAAATATATATATATATATATATATATATATATGTATAAAACACACACACACACACACACACACACACACACACACATACACACATATATGCTGTGAATATGTGCAGCTCTCCCATCCCATAAACACCTTTACTAGGAGGCTGCATGATGTGAGCACTCTATAGTCCTATAATCAGGATTTTTTGTTCACAGCATTTGAAAGAAAAATTATATGCAAAACAGAAAAAAAAAAAACAGCTTTGTAAATTTAATTGTTACTGAAGAAACTTTCAGCAAGAAATAATTAAACTCCACAATAAAAAGTCAAGATGTTTATTTATTTAACATTTGTTTACTGGGAAAGTCCGACTGGGACAGAGACAATTTTCAGTGGAGGCCTGTGGAGAAACTCACCAAACACATGCCAGAGGAAACCCATGCAAATTCAGGGAGGACATGCAGACCCCCCCCCCCCCCCACAGAAGGCACCCTGCTGAGAATTGAAGTGGAGAACCTCTTGTTCTGAGACAATGCTAACCACTGCTCCGACCAAATTGTTGAATGTTTTGGTATTTAGTTTTAAGTGTCTAAAGCCATTAAATCATTATATTAATAGACAATACGAAATGTATCACATTTGTAGTAAAAACAGAAAAAAATATAAAACCCAAATGTTAATCTGTTTGTTATATCCTTTCAAGTCAGCCTAATGAAGACTTCACAAATCCCTTAGAAATTAAATTAAATAAAGTAATACACCTGTGAATGAATGGCAGGGAAATAGAAAAAATGTGTCAGAAAGAATTCCATAAGAATGTGCAACATATGGTAAGTTAAAGTGCAACTGTAAGAATATTTCTCATAGTACAGAAAAAAGGTTTAAAGCAGTGAGTGTAAAATAGAAGGCGTGAGAACTCCAGCTTTCACTGCAGTCCAATTCCAAGCACTAGTTCATCACCTTAATAACCATCAAAGTGACTATTAGTGATGTACCAGGATGAGAAAAATACAGTTGTGTGCACTTACCATAAATGTAGATGTTCTAGTGTATTCACTGTTGCAGTCTTCACACTTGAGTTAACCTGCCAGGGGTAGCCTTCAGTCGGCCCGAATACTAGAGGCTTAGTATTTCTGTGTCGGTTGCTGTTGCTCCAGGAATGACGTCAGGTCATCAGTGGTATAAAACCAGGCAGCCAATGCCATTACATCAGTTTCTCTTGCCCCAACTGTCAGGATTCCCCAAATAGGGAGCTAGGTTATGGTGGAAGAACACCACCAGTAGAAAGTAAATACCAAAACTTCCCTGTAAGGAGAGAGAGAGAGAGAGAGAGAGACAAGGGGGGTGGACGGTGGGAAACCAGGACTGCAACAGTGAATACACTCAAACATCTACATTTATGGTAAGTGTACACAACTGTACTATGTTCTTCGTGTTTCACTGTTGCAGTCATCACACTTGGGTTGATTCCCAAAGCTGAAGAAAAGGGTGGAGACAGTCAAGAAGACTGGGGGCTGGCTAGGATGCCCTGCAAGACTGCGGTGGCAAAGCCTGCCTTGGATTTGGAGAAGATAGGCAGGTGGTAATACTTGGTGAAGTTATGAACAGAAGTCCATGTTGCAGCCTCCAGGATGTCTCTGGTGGGGACCCCTCTGAGAAAAGATGCAGAGGTGGAGGTTGCCCTGGTGGAATGCGTCCTGACCCCCTTTGGGGGTGGTTTCCCATGCTGTTTGTATCAGAAATGGATGCAGTGTGCTAGCCATTTGGAGACTGTTTGTTTGGATATGGCCTTGCCCTCTGCCCCTGCTGCGAAGCTGACTAGCAATCGGACAGTTTTTCTAAAAGATTTAGTCCTATCCAGATGGAATCTGAGCTGTCTGTGCACATCTAGAGAGTGCAGAATCCTGCACATCTAGAGAGTGCAGAATCCTTTTTCCCTTGTTTTTGTGGGTTAGGGAAAAAGGTGAGCAAATAAATGGATTGGTTGAGAGCCACACTGGACACCACTTTAGGCATGAAGGATGGGTTAGTCCTGAGGGAGACTCTGTCAGCATGGAAAATGATAAAGGGCTCTACAGCCATGAGTGCTTGTAGCTCTGAAAGTCTTCTAGCTGAAGTGATGGCCAGAAGCAAGTCTGTTTTCCAACAGAGGAATTTTAACTTTGCTGAAGCTGCAGGCTCAAAAGGGGATAGGGTGAGCTTTTCCAACACAAAGTTAAGGTCCCAAGCTGGGGTAGGAGCTCTTCTGGGTGGCCTTAAGTTGTTAGCCTCTCTTAGGAATTGTTTGATGAGAGGGTGTAAGAAGAGAGGTGGCTCTGTGAGGTAATGTGCAGAGATGGCAGAGGCAAGAATTTTAATAGAAGAGAAGGATAGACCCCTGTGTAGTAGGTCTGCTAGGTAATTCAGAATGAGAGGAAGGGAGGGTTGTGCTGTTTCGGCTCCCCTAGCCTAGGATTTTCTAGTGCTGGGGTGTCTGGCCTCATGTATAACATCCAGGACTTGTTTGCTTAGGCTGGCAGCTTGAGGAGAGGTCAGGGAATAAGGCAGACTGGCAGGTTCAGGGTTTTGAATTGTGGATGCATGAATTCTCCATTCTTCTGGGTCAGGAGTGTTGGGATCTGAGGTAGGTGTCATGGTGGCAGGGGTGACAGGCTATGCAGCAGTGGGTACCAGTGCTGGCGTGGCCAGTCTGGGGCAATCAAGATTGCCCTTGGTTTTTCCTCCCTTACTTTGAGCAGTACCCTTGAAATGAGTGGTAGAGGGGGAAATGCACAGATCGAGAGGTTTACCAATTTAAAGGATAGAGCATCCACTTTCCTGGCCTTGCTGTGAGGTTCCCTGGTGCAGAATTTGCTGAGCTGATGATTGGTGTGGGAAGCAAAGAGGTCCACCTTCGGGATGCCCCATTTCTGGGTTACAAGGTTGAAGGTTCTGTGGTCTAGCTGCCACTTGTGTGGGTCTAGCAGGTTACTGCTTAAGTTGTCTGCCAGAGAGTTTAGGGAGCCTGGCAGGAATTGTGCTAGCAGGTGTATTTGCATGGCAGAGGCTGTGTGCCAAAGGGTCATGGCGAGCCTGCAGAGAGGATAAGAGTGAGTCCCTCCCTGCTTGTTGATATACCACATCACTGTGGTGTTGTCTGCTTTGATCACTAGAGGCCCTGGGGAGAGTAGGGGTCTGAAGGCTGTCAGGGCATGCTGAACAGCTAGCATCTCTTTTTGGTTGATGTGCAGATGTATTTGATATGGGCTCCAATGGCCCTGAATGAACCTGCCATCCAGGTGTGCACCCCAGGCATAGTCTGATGTGTCTGTGGTGAGGGTCTGGGCAGTGTGGGGTTGTGAGAAGGGAAGTCCCTTTTTGTGATTGCATGCTGCGGCCCACCAAAGAAATTCTTTCCTTAGATAGGGTATTACAGGTATGATAGTTTCCAGGTCTTGACAGTGTTGACACCAAAGGCTTTTTAGGTACCACTGTGGTTTCCTCATATGCAGTCTGGCATATGGAATGAGTAGAATGCAGGAGGCCATGAACCCTAGAGCTTTCAGGATTTTCCTTGCGGATAACTGGGTTCTGGTGTCTAGTTGAGAGAAATAGCCTGTCAAGTAGGCTTGTTTTTCTGGAGTAAGGAATGCAGTCTGGGATGCTGTGTCCAGGCTTGCTCTCAGGAATACAATTTTTGTGTGGGGACTAGTTTTGATTTTTTTTCATTGATAATATACCCCAGGGTGGTCAGTAGGTCCTTTACAAAGGTCAGGTGCTGTAACAGCTTTTCCTGACTGTCTGCCTGAATCAGGCAATTGTCTAAGTAGAGGTAAATTTGAACATTTCTTTGTCTGCAAAAAGAAATGACTGGAGCCAGGCACTTTGTGAAAACTCTGGGAGCAGTGGATAAGCCTAAGGGAAGCGCAGAGAACTTAAAGTGCATAGATTCTGCCCTGAAACATAGATATTTCTTGCAAGATTCCCTGAATTGGATGTATAGGTAGGCCTCTTTTAGCTCTAGGGTGGCTAACCAAGCATCCTTGGAAAGCATAGGAAGAAGCTACTGAAGGGTGACCATTCTGAATTTTGGTATCATCAGAAAGGTGTTTAGAATGGATAGATCAAGGATTGGGCACCAGGTGCCCTCTTTTCTGGGTGCCAAGAAGAGTCTGGAATAGAAACCTTGGCCTATCTGGTCTGCAGAAACATGCTGTACTGCTCTCATGGAGAGCAGGGAAAGGACTTGCTTTTTGGCCTCTGCCCACTGGTTTGGAAGAAGATCTGGTAACCCTTTTGGGGTTGGCAGAGTGTGGAAATAAAATCTGTATCCCTGGGACATTATGATATTATATTGGTCATTGATAATAGATGCCCAGTTGTTTGCATGGAAGGAGAGTTTTCCTCCTAGGGGCACAAGCAGGTGGGCAGAGGTAAGGGGTGGAGGTGTAAAGTCATTGTGAGTTCTTACCATAAGGGGGTGGCTTAGCACTCCCTTTTTTTGAAGTGGAGGAACTTCATTGCTTAGATCTCTGCATTCCCTGGGACTGCTGCCTGGGGGGGGGGGTCTGCTTCCCCTGGGTCTGGGCTGAGCTGGCCTGGAGGGGCCGGAAAGGACCAGTGCTTGGAGGGGCAATGCCTACTGAACCTCGGAGCCTGGACCTGTAAAAAGTCTTTAACTGTCTGCATAGATTTAGCTTTTTCTTCCATATTTTTAAGACCTCTTCTGCCTTGGTGCCAAACAAATTGTCTTTGTTCAATGGTGTGTCCAATAATTTTGATTTGACATGGTCTAGCAAGGTCTATTCCTTAAGCCAAGCATGCCTTCTAAGGACAGAACCAGTGACTGCTGCCCTGCAAGATGCTTATAGGGCATCAAAGGCACATGGCAAGGTGCGCTTAGTACCTTGGCTTGCAGAATTCATAAGCTCTTGTAACTCTTTATTTTCTGCACAAGCAGGAAAGGAAGATAGTTTTTGTTTGAGGAGTTCCATGGTATGCTGCTGATATTTCAGCATGTGGAACTGACAATTTAGTGCTCTAATAGCAAGAGTTGCAGAGGTATATACTTTTTTACCCCATCTGTCTAAAGCTCGGGAAAACCCTGTCTGAGGGGGTGGGATTCTTATCTGAGGTTGCTTTAATTCCTGTTGGTCCTTGGGAGATGACCTCTGGGTCAGCAGTAGGATTTTTAAAAAAGAATTTGTGAGAGTCAGGGACTCTGTAGTACCTGTCAGGTTTCCTGGGAGCACGAGGAAGGGTGTCAGGAGTCAAACTGGATTCCATAAAAACATCATTCACAACATCCAGGATAGGAGGAATGGCTAAAGGTCTGTGCTGTAGTAAATCTAAGAATTCCCTGAGTCTCTTTTTTTTGACTGAGGATAGTCCTGACATTCCCATTGGAAATGCTCCATTAAAGTATGTAGGGTTTCAACAAATGAAAAATCCTCAGGAAGAGAGGCAGAAGGAATGGATTCCTCTGCATCAGAATCCTCATAAGCAGAGTGGGGTTGCATGTCTTCATATTCAGAAACCTCAGTCATCGGACTCTTGTTCAGATAAAACTAGTGGGGACAAGTCTCTTTTTCTTTGAGAAGGGGTAGCCTGGATTCTCCTAATAGGCATAATAAGGTCTTCTGCCATTTTAAGCATCTGAGATTGAGGCATGGAAGCAGGTGCTTGAGCTTGGGTCGTCAGTTTTTTAGGCATAGTTCGTATCCAGGGCCTGAGAAACTCGGTAGTTTTAGAAAGAACTGAAGACGTGAAAAAAGTCGTCGGTTTGTGTCGAGTATCAGTAGTGCGAAGAGTGTCCTCAGAAGCTGGTGCCCGCTCAGCGGCTCCGGACCCATCCAAGGTAGAGAGATCCGCAGGATCCTTAGTCAGAGAAGAGTCTCGTGGCATACCAGACTCCAAATGGGTCTCAGTAGCAGCCTGCGAATCCACAGAAGTGGGCATCAGGGGCTGTGAAAGTGCCTCACCGAGGGCCAGAGAACTGACGACTAGCTTAAAGAAAGCGTCATCGGCAGTTTTGGACCTGTGCGGTCTGTGTCAGTCTTTATCCTTACTTTTCTTCGAGAGATCAGTAGTTGGATGGCTTACCGAAGCCATATAGGAATACGAGAACTGACAGTGAAAATATTTAGCTACAATAAGGGCCCAACGACGTATAGTTCTGGAGTTGAACAAAGCACAAAAGTGACAGCGACGGACGTCATGGTCTGGGCCTAAACAGGTGACGCAGTAAGAATGGAAGTCCCGGTGTGGTATTTGCTTTCCACAGGTGAGACAGTTGTTAACTTTTTCTGACATTGGTTAGAACAAGAAAAAAGGATCTCCAACGGGGTACTTAGCTTTAGAAGACTTCAACTTCAATTCATAAACAAAAACTCAGGTAGCTGCTGACTGGCACTCATGCCAACTGCTTCTGCTTCGGGCTTCTCAGCAAGAAAGACTGATATAATGGCATCAGCTGCCTGATTTTATACCACTGACGTCAGTTCTGGAGTGACAGCAACCGACGCATAAATACTAAGCTTCTGGTATTTGGGCCGACTGAGGGCTACCCTTGGCAGGATAACCCAAGTGTGATGACTGCAACAGTGAAACACGAAGAACATCAGGTAAGTCCACTGAAAAAGACAATTCTTTCATAAGGGCTGTTAATGTCTACCTACTGTATGTGGAATAAAACTTCCGGACAATGGAAATGTTGAATTATTATTTCAAGAAACAAGTTATGCTCTAAACTGTTGATGCAAACTTTTTTGTTAAACTGATTTTTATAGCAAATCATCTCCAAACTTCTGACTACCAGGTTGAAAGTGCTGCAAATTTTAAGGGCATTCAAAATGTTCAGAATGACACAAGTGTTTCATAAGTTCTCTGACTTTTCTTGTCTACTGATTGTGATGGATTAGAAAATGACTTTTGTTCAAGTAAACATAGGTTATGCCACAGAACTGTGAGCTCTCATCTCTGTTCAGCAAGATATAACTATGCTTGGTGTACTAGATATGATAACGTTTAGTTAGACTAATTACTGCATTCAGCAACAATCCATCACCGATATTAGACATATGGCACTTGTCAGCATTAAAGGATCACATGACCACCTAAATGGCACAATATATTATGTATAGCATAATCTGCAATTCCTTAGGCTCATAGGACGTTACATGGCTAATGGCCCGAGGGACCTTACAAGGCTAGCCGAGTTCTACCCTTATTTCCATGATCATTACTGATTATATCCTTGTTCATTCTCTCACTTCCTTCTATACATTACTAGAACTGCTAAAAGTTAGTCTACTCCATTCTTAAATTCCACCAAAGGTTTTGATTCTACAGTTACATCAGAAAAGCCACACAATGATTTCTTCTATTAAGTTGGGATCATCTTCCCTCCATTCCAAATTGTGGGGCTTGTCCAAATGCAACTCACCCTACACATGACTGTCTTCTTAGACATTGTTAAGTGCAAAGGGTACTTAAGTGATACTCTTGCATCCCAGTCTTCCTTCTTTAGTCGACAATACTCATATAATTTAATCTATTTTTATATGTCATCTTGTGAAATCAAGGTTTTTTGATACCCTTCATTTTAGGGCTTCCAAAGTGTCAATTTCACTGCTTAAGTATGGCCTCCAGAATTGTACAATAGTCCAGATGTATTATCACTAACTACACAGAGACAAAGAGAGGCGTCTCTATTTCTACAGGTACTGCTTGTGCCCATTGCAAAGGTCCTACAGGGCAGGTTAACTTAAGGAAATCCATAATAACGGTATCATGATATAAAAGCTCTGTCAAAAGAGGGGAATGTCACCAAGATGCAGTCAACTACTTTTTAATATGTTAAACAGTTTCACAAGTAACTTATATTTAAATCCCAGATGCTTAGCTTTTCCTATATTATTTTATATACAAATAATTTATGTGTACAAATTATTATTCTAGGTATAAGAAAGGAGAAACATTCAGAGTCCTTATAAAAATACAAAATGTTGAGTAACATATAAATACCTCTTCATATACAAATAAAAATGTTTTACAGAATAGTGAGTATGTGGTACCTATAATAAAATGTAAATGTCATGTTCTATACAATGTTATGGTACTCACTAAATATTAAAAAATATATACCAATATCTAACCCAACTGCTCTGCTCCTACATACATAAATTCATGCTTTCTAAAGATAATGCAATGTGTTTCAGAAGTATAAATCTGAAAAGTTAAACAAAAACTCACAGGAGTTATAAACAGTGCACTTCTGGATAAATGTGGAATACTGCTGCTTTGTGGATGTTTGCCACCCTATAAGAAATAATACTTACCACATTTGTGGTATTAGGTGAGGCTCCATGGTGCATTAATTGAGTTACAATATTTACATGTCCCATAAAGGCAGCAACATGTATTGGGGTTAATCCAGACTGTAAAACACAACATAAAAAAGAAAAATCTTTAAATAACATTTTGTGAAATAAAGAAGATCTTTTGTACAGTTAAAATATTTTGTAAAAAGCAGTAACTAAAGTTATTTGTAAGGAGCAAACCATGTACTGAGAAATTATCACTACAGTTGTGGGTGAGCAAACAAATTATTTTTTTCAATACAAGGTGAATTTAGGATTACAAAATACTTTACCTGGATTTTTAATTCTTTCAAGCCATGGACTTGCACAAAACGTAGCTTGAGTGTTACATGTCAATTTACCAGCATTTGAAGCTAAAAACTATTTTTGAACCTTACCTGCTTTATAAGATTTGGGAACATACACATGTACACATACAGACTAAATACACACTGTATATATAGCAGATAGGAATAATAAATCATTATTTCTTTCTCATTTCATACCGTGGCCTGAGTTTGTTTCACAGTTCTCTGAAAAAATGCTTCAAAACATCTGATTTGAAAAATTCCCATGCAGTTCAGTTCAGTTTTCTTTATCTCTGAAATGACCATAGTTCGGTAGACTACCCACCACAGTGAAGTCGTGGTTTTAGATCAGACCTCACCTACAACAATGTCTATCCCAAAATCTCTGCTTAGAGCAGTTTCTCAGAATCAAACAGTGGCAAATGCAAACTGTCTGCATCCAGAGTTTTTTGCCTCATGTGAAAAGGGGTCACTTCGTTTTGCCCAGTCAGACTATCCCAATAAACAAAGACTAATTAATAAGCAAACAAAATAAGTAAATATTAAGTGCCCCAAAACTAGCCACTTTAAATGTTCCCTAAAGGTTGGTTCTGAGGTGGGAGGTTGGCATAATGGTCAAGGTGTTTACCTTACAAACACAAGATGCAGAGTTTGATTCTCACATGTGGTAACTGACTAGGCTTAAAATGGCCCATAAGGGCAGTTAGCCTACTTCTGATCTATGAACCTATGAGGTGCTATTATACAAGCCTTTCCTAAGCACCCTGGAAATGTACTCTTTCACAGCTGCGACCTACATCAAAGTAGCTGTAATTTGTGTTGGATAGTCCCCCATTACTTATATGAAGAATCAGGCAGGATATTTGGTTTTGATAGCTATCATTACTGTAACTCAGCATATATGGTTTACATGGCTACCTGTAAAACTTGCAGTTCCTTCTATATAGATAAGACATCTATACAGAAGCTGCCAAAATAGATTAGGGATCATGTATGCTATTAGTAGCAGAAATGCTTATAATGCTTTATATAGACATTCACTGATGTGAAGATAATTTTAACAATTTTTAGGGCTATTGATTTCTTTTTTGAAGGTGGAAGTGTCAAAGTAGGTGACAGAAAAGGACAATCAATGTTAGATAGTTAAAAACTGCAGAGACAAGTTTCTTTTTGATGTGCATTATTCACCAGAGTTGCATGAAGTTGTCCGCCTAAAACCTGAACTTAGAGCAAGATGTATCGGATGAGGTTTCATTGTAAATTATGACTTTATGTAACAGTCTTTTAAAATCTTCTAGTTAATCAAATGTTTAATGGGACAAATGTATCTGAACGTGTAATGATTCAACTGTTTGACATAAACTAATTTATAGTTTGTTCTGTTTTTGTGTTCTAAGTGTGAACAAGTCCAGGATAAGTATGTGGACAAAAACAACAACAAAAATCAAAAGTTTTACTGAAAAGTTTTACATCGGCAAATTAAATTTTTTACTTATATTTTATTGCCGCATAGACTGAGGTTTATTCTTATATATCAACATATGTATAAAAAATATATTTAGATCTGTCTATCTATATATCTATGTGTGTGTCAAACACTGTATTCAATGTAAAGTGTTCCAACACACAACAGGTTGACACCAAATGGTCAACACAGAAAGGGGGTCGACAGGTGTGTGACATCGGCAATCCCAGAGTATTGGAATATTTCATTTCCCCAGGGACTGTGCAGTCTCAGATTTAGCATATATAAACGGTGGTGGTGTGGGGACATGATAGTGCAGCCCCTACACATGGTAGATAAACACTTTTCATTGGTTTAATCTGCACTGGGGTAATCAGTAATCTACAGAGCATGCACAGAATGTGCTGTTCTGAGTGTGTTCAACATTAGGATGTTCATCTGTAGGGTGTCAGGATACTGTACGTCAATACAGTGTCCTATGCCTATATAGATATATATCTATATCTATATCTATATCTATATATATATATATATATATATATATACACATATATATATATATACATACACACGTGCGCGCACAAAGACACGGAGAAAAAGATAGAAAAAAAGAGAACAACACAGAAACTTAGTGACTGTAGTGTTTCTTTTGTTGACTGCATGCAGATTTTTTTAAATGAGTTATCATAATATGTAATTATTGAGGCTGCAGATGTGGCTGATAGCATATTACATATACAGTGTGTGTGTGTGTGTGTGTGTGTGTGTGTGTGTGTGTATGTGTTGGAGACACCAACAGTGATTAAGCGTGTGCGATCTCTGTGTCATGGAGAATTCTGGAGTCTAAACTAAGAAACTGGTGGGCTGTAATCACTGCCGGTGCATTCTGGTATATCACACCAGCAATGATTCACTATATGTGGGCTGTTTCTTTATCAATCTGCATTAATGCTATTGTGGCATTAGTATAAATAACATATATGGGCATGGTGACAACGTAACTGTATATTCAAGTATGTTGAACGATTCTAGAAATGTACTAGTATAGCCTTTGGCTCTGTTTTTTTTTTGTTTTGTTTAGCAAGGTACAATAAGGTGGATTGTGATGTAATACATTATTAAATGAATGCAATTTCGATAAGCACTATTAGACAGGTTGTAGGTCGATAAAATATATTTTAGACAGCATACTACATACATGCATACATTTATGCATAGAGAGAGAGAGAGATACAGAGATACACAATGCATTGACAGCATGGTTACTCAATTGTGGGGAAATGTGCAACTTCATGAAGTTAGCAAATACCACATTATGTTTCAACATGAAGGTCTGACTTACCCTAGAGGAATGGACTGCTTCGACACACTGGCATTTCAATGCTTGAAAGATGAAAAAAATGACAGATTACCTAATACTTCAGATAGGTATGTTGTGGCAGTTAGTGCAGAGGGCTACAGCTCTTAGTTGTTATTGAGGTGCTCCTTGTGCCAGGAGTGCGGGATTTGATTACTTCCATCTTCCTACTGTGTGAATCTGAGCAAGTCATGTAAGCAGAAAGTGTTCCCAGGTTGTCCTCAAAAAGGGACAATTTGTCCAGTGGGCATACCCAGTCAACAAACAGGTAAAATAAAAAAAATAAATAAATAAAAATGTTCTCTTCCCATGATAGAGTCGGCCTCCTTTTTAAGTCTGATCACATGTACCTTGTAAAAATGAGACGACCTCTTGATAAGAAACTATATGAAAGGAGTGCCTGATATTAACTCATCAGAGAACGAAGCAAAAAAGTGAGGTAGTAAACAGAATTTCTTAATCAGAAGACCATTTGTAAAAAGTGGCAAAAGTCACAGAGGAATTCATGTCTGAAGAGGATTATATAAAACTGCATCATGAAAGTTGCAATCAGGATATTGGAGATCCATGGATGTTAAAATGTTCTATATTCCAGTTAACAGTAGTTTTACATGCATCACAGAGTTGGGCAACTGGACAATCGACTATGGAAGGTAGTCTGACTGCATGGCCAAAGAGGATACATCACTTAATGCAAACCAGGTAACAGCATTATGATTAGCAGCACTGGCACTGATGAAACCAACCCAAAAGGATGTCTGGTGAATGGGTGTGGCGTATTTTACTTCACCCCCCCCCCCAGGGGTGGGGCACAGATAGCTGGTGGAATTTCACTGGGTGTAGTCTGCGGAGGGGTCCAAAATGGTAAAAAGTGTGGGAAGGACAATAACCACAGTAATGACTAGATTAGAGCAGAGTATGTGAGACAGATTACAAGGCTAGACGTAGCACAAAGTTCAAAACATAATAAATATGTACTCACCACAGCAGCTGATAAGAAAAAAAAAGCCTGTGATGGGGAAGTGCTTGTGTATTTCCCTCCTGCTACTCTAGCTTGATAATTGAGTCTCTCCTTTTGCTATATGCAGAGGTGCACATTTTACTCTGCAGGTGTAAACAATGGCATGTGACAGGCTGGAAGCATGTTCCTTGCCCTTGTATGGCTCACTTCATTCACATTCCACTGAGTGAGCATAACAGGGAAGACATGAAATAAAAAAATATTTATATTATAAACCATGCACTTCTCTGACTTACTGAAAAATCTGTCTGCATTCCACATAATAGAGAGGCTACCCAAGTACGTGATAATAATCCTTCACTAGAGAAAGCTTCCTCACAGCTCAGCTGATATGATGAGGTCATCTCTCTCATATCTGCCTTATGAGGAATTCTATAGTATGTAATATCTCAGAAGACTCTCACGCAATGAAAACAAACTCTTCCAAGAAGGCAGAGTTATGGGAAAGCCTGAGGGAAGGACATAGGAGACCCAGATCTGAAGCAGTGAAATGCCAAATGAGGTCCAGCTCCTGGAATCATGGCCTAACAAAGACTAGTTGTAGAAGGCCTGTACCAAGGACCAAATGCTTTTGGTACAGATTTCTGTTGTGCAGGCATATTGGAAGCAACGGCAGAAAGCAACCATGTCCCTCCTGCAATTAATTTAAATTCCAGCACTTTCATACCTGTCTGATATCATAAAGTAATACTGTTAACAAGCCAGCTAAAACGAGTTTGCTTCAAGGCTGGAACCTCCAACCTCCTCTGTTCCTGAAACAAAGGAAGTTAAACTGCTATCAGTGTGAACTCACACACACTCTCTTCAGTTAAACCCTAAGCATTCAATGCATCTCAAGGAAAGAAGGTCTTCTTTTGTGCTCTGTATCTACAAACAAAAGAAGCAGCAAATGGAAATCAAGGAAAATATTGGTACCTGTTTTGTTAGGAGATGTGAGGTATTCCTCCCTGACCTAGATGTCTTGAGAAGACCAAAAGGGGTTCCACCCAGATACGGGCTTGTAGCTTGGGAATTATGTCAGACGTGAGCAAAGGTGGTGATCACCAAGAACATCATCTTCAGTGAGTCAATCTTGGGAACAACTGAGCTACCTATTTTGAATGGGGGAGGGGAGGTATGGACACTCCTGTCAGTTAAAAGTGCATCCATCAATGGGGAAGATTCTTTCTGGAGAGGTAAAACTGCAAAACCGCTATAAGGAACTGCTTAAATACACATTACTGGGAGCATGCATCAAATGAAAGGGCACAAGGGGCATACATGTCAGGGACATGAACCTTGACTGTGGAATAATGAAGACCAAATTCAAACATCTGCAAGCTGGGTGACTTAGTCATCATAAGATGCCTCTGTACCCAAACAGAGAACGTCTTCCATTCAGCAGAGGCATCCTGGTAGCCCTGATGACTTCTAATGCAAGAGCAAGGGATATGCAACCCCAAATCATGAGGAGAAGCTGATTCCTGCCCCAACTAAGGGACATACCTGTAGCTTGTAACGGGAGAATTTCCTTCAGTGTCAGAGAGAAGAGAGCCTGAAGCTAGACCCTTCTCCGTCACCACGAGGAAATGAAAATATCGTTATCATTTTGTCTGAATTTTGCAATAAGGCATAGAATTTGAGGAAAAGGAGCTGGGAAGGCAGACATTATTCTTCCCTGCCACAGAAGAGACAATACACCCAACAACACTACCCCTTGCACTGTTGAACTTAGAAGAATGAGGAAAGACTGGGCTGTCTGTAGCTCAGTGTGCATATTGAGCCTAGACAGCTACTGCAGCTAGATAGCACATGGTATATATGTACTGAGTACGTGCAAGAGCAGTGTCATTTGTACAGTCAGCGAGAGTGAGTGCAGTCATGAACGGAGATGTATATGCGAGTGTGTGTGAAGTAATGAGTGGATCAGACAGCTTAAGTACATGTTCCAGTTACAGTTCCTAGTGTGTTTATGTGCTATAAATATCATGAACCCATACACCACTTCACCGTCTCTTTTGAATGCACAAGACAAGCGGCATGGTGTCAGAATGGGATGCAAAGCTGAAGCAGCATACAGGCCATGAAGCACGAGGTTAGAAACGGAGAAATATACAGGAGTGAACTTGCAAACAGGTCAGTGGTCATTTTAAGGTTCTTAAACTCATTTAAATAACTGTTCAGTTGCAGTGTGTGTGTGATGACACATTCAAAATGTAATGTTCAAAATAATTACTGAGATATACGAAATGTCCAAAGTTGTGACATACTAATAAAACTATTTGAAATAATTACAGAAGTATTTAAAACAATTTCCAAAATGTTTAAAATGTATGGAAAAGATAAAATAACCATATTTCTTTGCAATGTACACATTTTTTGCATTAGCTAAAGCTATTCAAAATATTTGAAGTGTCAGGAGTATTCACAGTGTGTGAAGTGCTGAAACAAAGTAATTACAGAGAGACTGTTGTGTTTTTGAACATAATGACAGGTACCGGGTCTATGCTTATATTTAAACAAATTTTGTTGTTATGATAGAGGGATTTCGCAGACCTGAACCTCTAGTGTTTGATAATAATATTACTGAGAATTGGCGAGTGTTTGAACAAGAATATGATATTTTCATACAATCTGCATTTTCTGACAAAGATGCACATACAAAGGCATTTATGCTTTTTAATTTAGCTGGTTCAGAAGCCATTGTGAGGGAACATTCATTTGTGCATGCACCTGCTGTGTATGCAGGGGAGGGGGAAAACCATCACACAGTGACACAGGCTCAAACACGGGAAGACCCTAAGTGCTTAAAACATACATTTAGAGAACTGTGTAACCTTCAGACAAATTTTACAATGGAAAGGAACATATTTTACACAAGAAATCAAAAACCTGGTGAAACTATAGCAGCATATATTACTAATTTGAGAAACAAAGCTAAAATGTGCAGATTTGGTGATCTGAAAGATGAGTTGATAAAAGACAGGCTTGTGTGTGGTGTTAATAATGATGCAGTGAGACAGATTTTGCTTTGAGACAGCAATTTAACCTTAAGCAAAGCGATAGAGATTTGTCAGTTATATGAGCTTACAGAAAAGCACACAAACATGCTTACGAATGAGAAGAGCATGCTTGCAGTATCTACCAGTGAGAATGTTGATAGTATACAACAGAAAGCTAAGATGAAAAACAGCTACAAACTAAAAACTGCCACACTCAACCTCATTGTTAACTATAAACTGAACAGGGCAGTACCAAAGTTTAACCATAAACCAAATGAGGCCGTTACAAACAATCTTATTGTTAACTGTCGTAATTGTGGGGGCACCCATGAACCTAAACGAGAGAAGTGCTTAGCTTTTGGTCAGCAATGTTACAAATGTAAAAAAGTGCAATCATTTCAAAAGGTTTTGAAAATCTAAAGTGGTATAATCTTTTATTAAAGAGAGCATCTGAAGTAGCAAGTTGATCATCTAGAGAGCTGCGAACAAACATTTTATTCTGCTGGGGTGTCTGTGACTGATGAAACAGATAATGCCATACACTATCAGTTGTCAGCAAAGAGCTTAATATTTTGTACTGTATGAATTAATGGGAAACCTGTAGAGCTTAAAGTAAACACTAGGTCTAAGTGCAATGTTATATTAGTACAAATGTTTGCCAAAGTATGACCTGGTGAAAACCTTGATGCAGTAAAGTGTGTGAAACTAGCTGCTTATGGAGGTGAGGAGATTCAAACTGATGACGCACTAGTTTTCACATGCCATTCAGCTGGGAACAGCTATGACTTGCAGTTTTATGTAGTCAAAAGTCATGTGCAGTCACTGTTAGGCCTCAGAGCCAGTTTGAGAATGGGACTACTTTCATTTAACAAAGAGATTCACCATATAGGTCTGAACAACCACTACAGTTTTACACAGAATATTTTTGTGAATACGCTGATATTTTCAAAGATGAACTTGGCAAATTACCAGTCACATAGGTTCATAGGTGTGTACTAGGCTAATGGCCTTGGAGCCTTTACAAGCCTAGCCCATAGGATTACCCTGGCATCGTGCCACCCAACCTTAGTTCCTAGTGCCTCTGTTGAGTAGACCCACTGGAGTGATCCCCAGCGTGAATTTTCTATTTCCCATTTACTCATCAAGATTTCTCTTGAAGATGGTCAGTGAGGTGCTCTGCTTGACATGTTTGGGAAGGCTATTCCATAGCATGGGCAGTCTCTGGGTTATGAACCTGTCCCTCCAGCATGTTCTGTTGATTGCGGTAATAAGGTTGAGGTGTCTGGAGCATGTGGTGCTGGGGGATTGGGATTTCCTTAGATGTTGCATTTCTAACAGAGCTGGGTCAGACATGGCTTTGTAAGTCAAGCAGAGATCGCCTCTAAGTAGGTGATATGAGACAGAGAATAGCTGGAGCTTTTTGAGTCTGTCCACATAGGAAAAGAGTTTAAGGCCTACAATCCTCTTTCTGAGGTACCTTTGTGTCCTCTCCAGTTGTTGCAGGCGTCAACTGAGGTACATGCCAAATGGGGCATCGTACTCATAGGTTCATAGGTAGGTACTAGGCTACTGGCCCAAGGGCCTACATAAGCCTAGCCAACAGGGTTCCCTGGTTTACGCCACCCAAGAAAGTTATTTTCCTGTGCCACTGTCGAGCAGAAACACAAAAGTGATCCCCGGGGTGTATTTCCTATTTCCCATCCACTCATCAAGATTTTTCTTGAAGGTGCTAACGAAGACCTTTGCTTGATATTGATGGGTAGCCTGTTCCAGAGTATGGGAATCTCTGTGACAGGAATCTATCCCTCCAGCATGTCCTGTTTATTGTGGTGACAAGGTTCAGGTCCCTAGAGTGTGTAGCTCGGAGGGATTGGGATTTCTTTAGGTGGAGCATGTCCAACAGCTCTGGGTTTGACATAGCTTTATATGTTAGGCAGAGATCACTGCGGATTAGGCGATATGCTACGGAGTAAAGCTGGAGTTCTTTGAGATGGTCAGTGTAGGACATCTGTTTGAGGCCAGTAATCCTCTTTGTGAGGTGCTTCTATGGCCTTTCCAGCTGCTGCAGATGTCTTGTGAGGTACATTCCAAAAGGGGCGTTGTACTCTATAATGGGTCTAATGAGTGTCGAGTAGAGAGGAACAATGACCTCTTTTTTTGCTTGAGGCCATGGCTCTGACACCAGGCATCTGTCTCAGTGAGGCCCTTCTGTAGGATGTCCACATCATTTGGGGACTTGACTATGGCTCCTAGTTTGCAGTCATCTGCGATCTTCGTTAGCCAGAGGCCTTCTGTGTTAGCCTGTACTTCAGAGAAGTAGATACCAAACAGGAGAGGTCCCAGGATGGAACCCTGTGGTACTCCACTTGTCACTGCTTTGAGGTCAGATTTGGAGTCTGCAACTTTGACAGTGTGGGTTCTGTCAGTGAGCCATTTGGCAACCCATCTTGTGAAGTAGGGATTTATACTGAGTTTAGTGAGTTTAGCTATAATTCCAGAATGGAGGATGGTGTTGAAAGCCTTGGCAAGGTCAAGATAGGCTGTGTGAACCACCTTACCCTCATCTACGGCTTTGGTGACTGCCTCAAAGAAGTCAATCAGGTTCAGGATGATCTGCCTTTCACAAACCCGAACTGGGTGGGATCCGGAGTTTGGAGGTTACCAATGTCTTTGTTTATGCGTTCCATGATGATACATTCCATGGCCTTGCACACCAGGCTTGTCAGGCTAATAGCTCGACAGTTCCCGGGATCAGTGGTGGCTCCCCCTTTGTGGAGTGGGATAACTGTTGCTGTGTGCCATTCAGTTGGCAAAAAGCCTGATGCGAGGCTATTATTGAACATGGTGTTTAAGTGGGGAGCCAGTTCATTCTGAAGTTTCTGTAAAATGCAGCCTGGGATGTTGTCTGGTCCCATGAATGCTGTGTTTTTGGCTTTAGAGAGTGCAGCTTTTACCTGCATAGCTGTAATTACAGGGACTCTGCATTCTTCCTGCAGAGATATGGGCCCTTTAGGGGGTGGGGGGATACAGTTAGCACTGAACCTATTTGCCATGATGTTGTTTAATATCAGTTGGTTCTGTAATTTTCGTGCCGTTGTGCTGTAACTCAGAGCAGATCTGGGTGTTACAATGGCTGGCCTAACGAGGGAAGAGTATAGGGAGACAATGACCTATTTATTCCTGGACGCAAAACTGTTAGTAATGAGATGTGCCATATAGAAGGACTTTCTGACCACAGTGGCAACGTGGTGGTCAAAAGAGAGGGTGCTGTCAACCTGTGTTCCCAGATCTCTTATAACGCCTTCTGTGTTCAGTGGACTACCATCAATGTGGTAATTCAAGGGAACCAGGTTTTTCCCAAAGGGGAAGAAGACACATTTTTTGGCATTGGGATTAAGGCCATGGTTCTGACACCAGTCGTTGGTCTCATGGAGGCCTTTCTGTAGGATGTCAACATCACTTAGGGAATTAATAATAGCTCCCAACTTGCAATCATCTGTGAACTTTGTCAGCCAGAGTCCCTTCATGTTGGCCTGGACTTCAGAGAAGTAGATACCAAAGAGGAGCCAGGACCGAACCCTATGGGGGGGGGGGGGGGGAGTAAAGTTAGCAATGAATTTGTCCGCAAGTATATTTGCAATATCCGTTGGCTCGGTTTAGGAGGTACCATTGTGCAGTAGCTGAGAGCATATCTGGGATTGCCATGGAAATTCTTTACATAACTAGAGGAGGCCTTGTGGTTGTCTTTACTATCTGCTGCAATTCTGTTTTCATAGCTAGCTTTAGAGGATTTGATGAGGGATCTCAATATTTTGTTGAAGCTGATGAGGGAGCTTTTCCAGTCTTGGGACTCCACCTTATTCTGCATCAGTTTCCTTCTTCTGCTGCAGAGTTTGTTTATGGCAGGGGACCACCAGATTGGCTTCCTTTTTTTTGAGGAGAGCATCTTAGTTCTATTGGGTATGGCGAGATCCATGCATTTGTGTAGGTGTTCATTCAGTGCATTGGTGTATGATTTGGCAGTCACGCAACTATTCTCCATTTGCATGGGTGCCAAGATGATTAGCTTGTGATTGGACCTAACCAGGGAGGAGTTGACTATTGGTGTAGGGCAATGGTTGCCCATGTTAGTAATGACCAGGTCAAAGATATTGCTACCTCTAGTGGGTGTAAGAATGAGCTGGTCCAGGGCATTGGAATTAATGAATTCCAGAAAGTGCTGGGCAAGTGTACTGGTACATGAGTAGTTTTCCCAGTTAATGGAGGGGTTGCTGAAGTCGTCCAGTATGACAGTGTTAGGTTGGACCCTAATATTCTCCAGGGTGCTTAGGAATGTGGAGTGTGAATCTTGGGACATGGTTGGGGTCGTATAGCAGGCTATGACCTGAATCACTGTCTTATCCAATGTTAGCTGCACCTGAAGTATCTCACATGCATTATGTTGGGCTACCAGTGTGGAGGTGTGTGCATTCTTTATGAATATGGGAACACCACCACCGCCTTTGGAGCTTTGGTCCAAGTTCTGGGGCCGAAAGGTGTGGAATGAGCTGTAGCCTGGTAGTGCAGGGGTGCTTTCTGCTGCCTTGAACCAGGTCTCTGTTACAGCACAAATGTCGATGTTCTCATAGGTTCATAGGTTGGTATTAGGCTATCAGCCCTAGGGGCCTATACAAGCCTAGCCATAACAATTCCCTGGCTATTTCTTCCCACACTATTTACTTCCCTGGACCCCTGTCTAGCAGGGCGACTGACGTGATCTCCATTTTAAGGAGTACTTCAGATGAGTGCATTTTGAAATTTAGACTTCTAGAGTTGAGCAGCATGACCCTCAAATTGCATTTGTTTGTAGCAGTTATGGTGGTAATTTGGTCTTTGGAAAACTGCCTAAAAAAGGCACTATAGGCATGGCAAGAGCCTTGGCCAGTATCCAGAAGCCCAGGGGTGACAGATGCAGGCCATCTCTGGCAAAGCATCGAGATCTGTCAATCATGTCATCCCAGGCAGACAGATACTTGATCCCCTTAGAATCACACCAGCAACTTAACCAATTGTTGAAATCAATCATTTTCTACTTGTACTGTGGTATCATTCTGGGTGACGGTAGGATGCTGCTCAGGGCTAGAGTCATACCCACCTGGGTTACATAATCCGAGAGCTCCTCCATATCTTTGTTCATGTAATCCAGGGAGGCACGTCTCAGGTCATTCACATCCACATGTACAATGACAGAGTCATATTTGTACCTGTTGTTGAGGGACCTGTGTGTGTATGTTATCTGGTGGATCCTGGCACCTGACAGGCAGCTGTTACTTTCTCCTTATTCAACCTAGTGAGTGGGACATCAGTGTGCCTCACTATCGAGTCACCTATGACTAGTGTGCTGGGCATGCTGTTTTACCTCAGGGGCTTTGGTTGAGTGGCACACTGTTTAGGAGAGTTACGTGTCTCGTGATTAGTGTTGTGTTGTGGTGGTCGAGTTCGTTTCTGCCTTGGAGGTCTCTGCTGTTTGGTTATATTCCAAGTAGTTATGTAATAAGTACAAATTCCATGAAGTTAAACCATGAAGTAAGCCCAATTATCAGACCAGCAAGGAAGCTTATGGTAGCAATGCAGAGCAAAGTAAAAGCAAATCTAGACAAAATAGTGCAATTAGATGCAATTACGCCACTGGAAGAACCAAATGAATGGGTATCCTCCATGGTTGTAGCTCATAAGAAAAGCTCAGATGATGTTCGAATATGTACTGATCAGAGAGATTTAAACAAAGCACTTAAATGTTCTCATTATTCGATGCACACAGTAGAATAAGTAGCTGCTTTCATGACAAATGCCACAATTTTTTCAGTCTTAGATGCAAAAAGTTCATTTTGGCAAATTTTGCTGGATCTCAGATCTTTATTGTTAACCACTTTCAGTACACCATTTGGAAAGTACAGATTTTTGAGAATGCCATTTGGTTTAAATTCTGCTATTGAAGTCTGTCAATGTGTGATGGAACAATTTTTTTTCTGGTTATCCATGTACTATTATAGTGGACGACATTATTGTAGGGGCAATGGTGAAGATGAATGTGATAGAAACCTTAAGAAAGTTCTAGACCGTGCAAGTGAAGTATGTCTTAAACTGAATCTCCAGCAATGCAAATTCAAGTTGAAGTAACTTATGTGGGTCATTTCTTTATCAGTTCTTTACAATGTTATCTTGGTATGGTCAACTATTTAGGAAAGTTCATCCCACACTTGAGTGAGCTTTCAGCACCCTTATGTGGGTTGACATGCAATAATGTAACCCTGGTCCTGTTTGGAACACCACCAAAAAGCATTTAACATTCTGAAACAGAAAATTGCTTGGCCACCCACATTGAGATATTATAATACTTGAAAACCTATAATGCTTTCATGTGATGCTTCAAAGTATGGTCTTGGTGCATCATGTCTTTAGGAAGGCATACCAACAGCTTATGCATCCAGAACTTTAACTCAAACATATATGAATTATGCAAAAATTGAAAAAGAGTTTTTGGCAGAATTGTCCGCATGTTCGAAGTTCAATAATTATATTTATGGAAGACCTAACTCAAACAGATATGAATTATGCAAAAATTGAAAAAGAGCTTTTGGCAGTGTTGTTTGCATGTTCGAAGTTAAATTAATATATTTATGGAAGACCTATCCAAATAGAGACTGATCACTAACCTTTGGTAACAATTTTAAAAAAAGCCATTGCATATAGCCCCAGCACGCTTGCAACACATGATGTTAAAATTGCAAAAGTACAATTTCAATATTGTATACATCAAAGGCAAACATTTATACATGGCTGAAGCTTTGTCACAAGCACGAAGACAAACAACAGAGCAACATGAAAATGAGAAAGCAGACTTTGAAGTCATGGAAGTCAGAAATTTTTCGGCGTCACATCTTGATGAGCTTAGAAATCACACAGCTTCAGACCCAATTTTCCAGAAGCTGAAAAATGTTATCAGTCAAGGATGGCCAATGCGACACACCAGTCTACCACTCTTGAGCTGAGTATATTTTTTTGGTTTTAGAGTTTGTACTGTTAATTGTTGCTTAGATCTCTGTTGAAACTGTTTTGGCTCACCCTCCCTCCCTATTTCTGGCTTGCAGTTTAAATTTGGTGGCTTTTGCAGTTGCCCGCCCCACTGTAGATTTGATCTCGGACACTCCCCCAGTCCTATCTCTTTACCACATTCTGCCTAATAAACTCTTTCTGTACTTGCTTTTAGCCCTTTTTAATTTAATTTCATTTTTAAACTGTGTTTGGTCTAATATTGCTACATACTTAAGTGTGCTAGCTTGCACTGCATGTGAATTGCTTTTACTACTGTTTTAGCTACTTTTCTGTAACAAAAAAAAAACAAAAAAAAACTGTAAGCCTGTTTCCTACCTTTCCTGTAACTAGTGTTCCAGATACAGATTTGCTGTATCCAGGACTGTATGTAAGCTTTTGAGCCCCCCAAGCCTTTCTGTGTTGGAAGGAAGCCTTCTAGCTTATCAGTGGGAGTGGTAAGCACTAGGTAACCTGTCTACCACATAAGGAGTGGTTCTGGCTCAGAAATTGTAGTTATTGGCCATTTGGGCAATCTCTTCCATCTCTCTCAACTTTCTGATTTGAAAGCCTGCATTTGTACTTGTTTCTGTCCTGTAACTTGTCTAGTGCAGATACAGATTCTTAGTTTTAGCACTTAAATTTGCTTATTCGTGCTCAGCACTTGTTCAGAACTTGTAAGCACTAAATAAGCTACTAATTACTATAGCATTCAACCTTCCTCATTAACTAGAGGAAAACAGTTTTGGTACTTACTTTTCTCACTTGCTTAGAGAAAAACAGCTCTTATACTCACTTTCCTTACTTATCTAGAGGAAAATAGTTTTTTATTCAGGCATGTCCAAGGGTCAGCTCCCAGTGTTATCTCCTGTCTATCTGATGAATCTGGGCATCATGAGGCAATGTAGAAATTGCCTCAAGTACACAGACAACCCTCTCCTCTTACCACCCAACACTACAACCTGTGAGAGATGCACTTATCTAGCCAAACTGGAGGTAAAGCTCTCTCCAACCAAGACTGAACTTGACAGTCATGAGGAGAAGGCAAACATTTGCATGACACTACACTCATCACATAGTCTCACTAAATCTACACCACCAAAATCCACACATAGTAACACAAAAACATTCGTGGAGGCTCTCAATAATAATCTGTCTAAGCAACAGAGACCTCCAAAGCAGAAACGCAAGCAACCTCCATCCCCCAACACAACCCAAATGACATATAGCCCACAGACTCAGTGTGCCACTCAACCACAGAGAATAAGGCAAAACAACGTACCCAACACACTAGTCATAGGTGACTCTATAGTCAGGAGTACTGATGTCCCACTCACCAGGCTAAACAAGGAGAAGGTTACTGTCAGCTGCATGTCAGGTACCAGGATCCGCCACATAACCCACGCACTCAGGTCACTCCACAACAAGTACAAATATGACTCTGTCATTGTCCATGTTGGTGTGAATGACCTGAGACATACCTCCCTGGAATACATGAAAAGAGACATGGAAGAGCTCTCTGATCTTGTAGCCCAGGCAGGTATGACCCTAACCCTGAGTAGCATTCTGCTATCACCCAGAATTATACCGCAGTACAAGGACAAAATGATTGACTTCAACAATTGGCTAAGCTTCTTGTGTCATTCTAAGGGGATCCAGTATCTGTCTGCTTGGGATGACATGGTCGACAGACCACGATGCTTTGCCACAGATGGCCTGCACCTGTCGCCCCTGGGATTCCGGATACTGGCTAAGGCTCTTGTTGCTCCTATAGTGCCTTTTTTAGGCAAAGTTCAAATGACAAATTCACCACCATAGCAGGAACAGGTAAGCAAAAACAAAGGGTAATGCTACTCAATGCTAGAAGTCTAAATCTCAAAATGCACTCACTCGAGGCACTCCTTAAAATGGAGAACATTGATATCTGTGCAGTGACTGAGACCTGGTTCAAGGCTCCAGAGAGCACCCCTGCACTACCAGGCTATAACTTATACCACACTTTTCGGCCATGTAACCTGGAAACACCAAACACCAAAGGCAGAGGTGTATCCATGTTCATTAAGGATATCCACACCTCCAGGCTAGTTGCTCAGCATAATGCATTTGAGGTTATCCAAGTGCAACTAACTCTGGGCAAAACTGCAATCCAAATTGTAGTTGCTACAGATCCCCCACCATGCCCCAGGATTCCCACTCCTCTTTTCTTGATGTACTGCAAAATATTAGGGTTCAACTAAACACCCTAATAATGGGTGACTTCAACTACCCCACCATTAACTGGGAAAACTACTCATGTACCAACTCCTTAGCTCAACGCTTTCTGGAATTCATAAACTCCAATGCCCTGGATCAACTTATCCACTACCCCACCAATATCCTAGACCTAGTCATTACCAACATGAGTGACCGGTGTTCCACACCTGAAGTCAACTCCTCGTTGGTCCGATCCGACCATAAGCTAATCACCCTTGATATCCACATCCCGCCCCCACCCCCCCATTAAGGAAACCACAGTAAAAAATTTCTACAAAGCCAACTTCATGCTTCTTAAGACAGAAGTGGTGAACTTCATGACACCCATGCAGATGGACAATACAGTTACGACTGCTGAATCCTACACAAATGCACTCTATAAGCACTTACACGAGTGCATGGATCGTGCTATCCCAAACTGAGCCAAGACATTATCCTCCAAAAAAAAGGAAGCCAATCTGGTGGTCCCCTGCCATAAACAAACTGTACAACAGATGGAAGAAACTGTTGCAAAAGAGAGTAAAATCCCATGAGTGGAGGAGCTCCCTGGTCAGCCTCAGTAAGAAGCTAAGGTCCCTTATAAGATCCTCCAAAGCTAGCTATGAAAACAAAATCGCATCTAATTCTATGGACAACCACAAATCATTCTATAGCTATGTCAAGAATCTCAATGGCAATACCCAGATCTGTTCTGAGTTACAGTACAATGGCACAAATATTACAGAACCAACTGATATTGCCAACATCCTGGCAGATAGGTTCAGTGCTAACTTTACCCCCCACCCCCTAAAGGGCCCATATCTATACAGGAAGAATGCAGAGTCCCTGTAATCACAACTACGCAGGTAAAAGCCGCACTCTCTAAAGCCAAAAACACAGCATCCATGGGACCGGACAACATCCCAGGCTGCGTTTTACATGAACTTCAGAATGAACTAGCTCCCCACTTAAGCACCATGTTCAATAATAGCCTCGCATCAGGCTTTATGCCCACTGAATGGCACACAGCAACAGTTATCCCACTTCACAAAGGGGGATCCACCACTGATCCCGGGAACTATTGACCTATTAGCCTGACGAGCCTGGTCTGCAAGGCCATGGAACGTATCATCATGGAATTCATAAACAAAGACATTGGTAACCTCCAAACTCTGGATCCCACCCAGTTTGCATTTGGGAAATGCAGATCATGCCTCCTGAACCTGATCGACTTCTTTGAGGCAGTCACCAAAGCCTTAGATGAGGGTAAGGTGGTTCACACAGCCTATCTTGAACTCGCCAAGGCTTTTGACACCATCCCCCATTCTGGAATTATAGCTTAACTCACTAAACTAGGTATACATCCCTACATCACAAGATGAGTTGCCAACTGGCTCACTGCAGAACCCACACTGTAAAAGTTGCAGACTCCAAATCTGACCTCAAAGCAGTGACAAGTGGAGTACCACAGGGTTCTGTCCTGGGACCTCTCCTGATTGGTATCTACTTCTCTGAAGTACAGGCTAACACAGAAGGCCTCTGGCTAACGAAGATCGCAGATGACTGCAAACTAGGAGCCATAGTCAAGTCCCCAAATGATGTGGATATCCTACAGAAGGGCCTCGCTGAGACAGATGCCTGGTGTCAGAGCCATGGCCTCAAGCTCAGTGCCAAAACGTGCAGTGTCATCCCCTTTGGTACAAACTCTGTACCCATGAACTACCACATAGGCAGCAGTCTACTTAACACCAGATGTGTGATAAGAGACCTTGGGACCCAGGTGGACAGTAGTCTCTCCTTTGATGGTCACATCGCCACAGTAGTCAGGAAGTCCTTCTACGTGGTACACCTCATCATAAAAGGGTTCTCATCCAAGAAAAAAGAGGTCATTGTTCCTCTCTACTCGACACTCATTAGACCCATTATAGAGTACAACGCCCCTTTTGGAATGTACCTCACAAGACATCTGCAGCAGCTGGAAAGGCCACAGAAGTACCTCACAAAGAGGATTACTGGTCTCAAAATAATGCCCTACACTGACCATTTTAAAAAACTCCAGCTTTACTCCATAGCATATCACCTACTCTGAGGTTATCTCTGCCTAACATATAAAGCAATGTCAAACCCAGAGCTTTTGGACATGCTCCACTTAAAGAAATCCCAATCCCTCCGAGCTACACGCTCTAGGACATAAACCTTGTCACCACAATAAACAGGACATGCTAGAGGGATAGATTCCTGTCCCAGGGACTTCCCATAATCTGAAACAGGCTACCCATCTATGTCAAGCAAAGTTCTTCATTAGCACTCTTCAAGAAAAATCTTGATGAGTGGATGTGAAATAGGAAATACACCCCGGGGATCACTTCTGTGTCTCTGCTCGATAGTGACACAGGAAAAAAACTTTCTTGGGTGGCGTAAACCAGGGAACCTTGTTGGCTAGGCTTACGTAGGCCCTTGGGCCGATAGCCTAATACCTACCTATAAACCTGTGAACTCGACATACAGCAGTTTTTCCTTACTGAGACAAGGTTATGATGGAAGATGGAATCATCATGAAAGGTCCTAAAGTGGTAATTTTTAAAGCATTACACCAGGAATATATCAAAATTCTGTATTGTGCTCACCCAGCTACTGATTCTACCAAAAGAAGGGCAACTGACATAGTGTTTCTGGCTTCTATGTCAAAAGATATAGAGAAGGAAACTCTAGCATGTTCAATTTGCAATAGTATTTAATTGTACCAACAAAAAGAACCACTTCACCTAAACCAGATTCCTGATTTACCATGGTCGACAGTTGCTACTGATATTTTTATATGGGATGGTCAACATTACTTAGTGTTTGTAGACTCTTATTTGAATTGGTTTGAAACTGACCTTCTTCTTAGCTTAACATCTAGCACTCACTACTAAATTGAAGAGACATTTTTCTGATCATGGTATTCTGCATAAAGTCATATTTGACAGTGGTGCACAGCTTACAAGTTTGCTGGGTCTTGTGACTTTGTCCATGTTACTAGTAGTCCTGAGTATCCACAGGCCAATGGATTAGCTGAGCATACAATTCAAAGTGCTAAACATTTGTGGAAAATCCAAGAGAGATGGTACTGATGTTTTTCTCAACTTATCCAAAAGAACACCCCAACCAGCAGAAATGTTCAGTTCATTCTAACAAAGCTTTCAGGAAAATCTCCCTTCATCAGTGTTTAGTTAACATTTAAAATCACACGATTTTATACTTCACTTTAAACAACATATGACACAGCCAACGAATACATTTATAAAAACAATTAATTATGCAAATAAAATTAGAACCTTTCTTTTTAAAGAGACCATTTTTCATAAAAACAACTTTTATGAAATAGTGTGGAAGAATAAATATATATTTTATGAAATTATATGGAAGAATAAGTATACTAATTTATTTATATTGCTTTTGTTTCCTAGTCAGGACAGGTTTTATTATATTCATGTTATTTAGTCCTGGGTACTTATCATCTTCAAGCAGTGTAATCCATTTATATTCAGCCACATCCAGTCTATTTATCATAACCCCTCCTCTAATATTTTTATGTATTATTTCTAGCACTTTAAATCTAAAAATGTGTTTTGTCATTGTCAGCAATATGCTTAGCTAATGCATTAGTTTCTACCTTCCTTTTATTTTCTGACATGTCAATTATTTGATCTCTTAGATTTCTAGAACATTTTCCAACATAGAAACATCTACATCTTTTACATGTTCCTAAATAAACTATAAACATAGTATTGCAGTTTGCCTGACATCTGATTGCATATCTAACACATATTACAGAATGCTGGAAATAGTGTTCTTCACAGATGTCTTTACAACAACTACAACCTTTGCATGAAACAGTCCCATATCTAGTTATCCTAGGAATAGTTATATTCATTTTAAAGTCTTTATAACATAATTGTCTTTTCAGATTTAAGCTATTTCTATAGGTAAATCTAGGTGTATGCCCCAAAACTGGGACAAGCTCCTGCATGGTCATTAGTATCCCCCAATGCTTGTGGATAATGTTTTCTACTTGTTCAACCCTATTCCTGTACGTAGTAACATATCTTACTGAAACTGTTCCTGTTAAAAAATTAAAATGTTAAAAATTAACTTAGTCTAGCACTGCAACAACCTGTAAATAAAAAATCACATATGTTAAATAAATATATCCAAAATAATAAATAGTCATAAAGCATATGTTTAAAGCAGGGAAACAGTATCCCAGTCTATCTATGTAATTTTTTGTTTACATGTTGCTATGCTAGACTAAGGTCTTTGTGCCAAGATTTTTGTCCTTAGATCTTCCTTGATCCCAGAGCCAGGGAAGTGTGTTGTCTTCTTCAGTGTCTCATACACAGTACGTGACCGGAACACAACAGGTGCACACAGAGTACTGGGAGTAAGACCCAGCACAGTACAGGAAAACACCCTCTTGTCATTCCCATTCAAAGAAACTAATTTCCCAGATGTATGGTGGAAAGCAGACATGCACTCTGACTTGTGCTGGACAAAGAAGGTCATGCAGGAGTCTTCCCTAGGATGCTTGGTCTAGATGTCATTCTACTACATTAGGGCCTTGGAGACATATCATTATTTTTAAGTCACAGGGAATGGAATCTGGATACTTCCAGCCTGTACTGGAGGCATCTTTGTGGAAGGGCTCCACAGGATTGGATGGGACAGAATGACTCAAGAGGTCACATCCTTTTTGACCATTTACTGTTTAGGCACTTTCTGAGAAGAAGGCAAAGTAGTCACAATACAGTCCACATAGGACTTCATTACTCCAAAATGTCTCTCCAAAAGACAGTTCATCCAGGAGGAAACTATAAGAAGGAGAAGAGGTGGAATAATTGAACTTCTGAGCCTCAGAGACAATGGTTTATTGGTTGTCTGAATCCTCTTTCCAGGACACTGAGGGAGAATACCTCAAATGCAGTCTCAGAGTGGGCTGGTCCACAAAAGTATAGTGTAAAATCTTACCATAACAGTAGATGTCCTTCTCTTCATTGTTGCAGTATTCTTTACAATAGGGATCTCTGCCTAGGGCACCCCAACATCTGATCAGTATACCAAAGCCTTTAAGTTATAATGGTTATCCATACATCACACATATGGTCTCTGCACATGGCGTAGGACATAAACATGACATCCAGATGTACCTTCCTCAGAAATGAAAAGCCCAAGTAGGAATGGCAGCCTATGGATATCATCAGGTAACAGGCACATCCAGAAGGAAAAAGGACAAGGAGAGAAGGGAGGGAGAAAATACTGCAACAGTGAAGAGAAGGACATCTGCTGTTATGGTAAGATTTTATATAACTGTACTATGTGCTTCCATATCACTGCTGCAGTATTCTTTACAATAGGGAAAATGCAAAAGCTCAGGAGAAAGGGTCAGCAAAACCCTCTAGGAAGCCATGGAGAGCAGGTCTGGTAAAACCAGCTCTGGCCCTAAAAATCACATAGTGCACGATAAAGGTATGCCGAGAAGTATGGGTAGCTGCCTCAAGAATAGAAACAGCATCCAAAACTTTAAAAAAGACACCAGAAGAAGCCACAGCCATAGTAGAATGAGCCTTAACAGAAGAAGGAAAGCTCTTTCCATGAAAAGAATAGCAAAAAGATGTCTTTACATATCCAATAAGAAATGAATTGCTTGAAAACAGCCAAACCTAAAGACTTAAGATGAAAAGAAACAAAATAAGTTGCTCAGATTTATGAAAAGCTTTAGTCTTATCCAAATAATATCTGAGTTGTCTATGCAAATCCAAGGTGTGCAAAACCATCTGACTAGCAGACTGCAGAGAAGGGGAAAAAGGTGGGCAAATGAATAGACTGATTAAGAGATAACTCATTAACCATCTTGGGCATAAAAGAAGAATTAGTATGAAGTCCTTATGGAAAACTAATAAAGGAGGAACAGCCATAAGGGCTTGCAACTCAAACACTCATCTGGCAGAAGTAAAGGCCAAAAGAAGAACAGTTTTCTAAGAACAATGCTGTAAAGAAATTGAAGCAGCAGGCTCAAAAGGAGCCTGAGTCAATTTTTCTAAAACAAAATTAAGGTCCCAGGAAGGAGGGACAGTCTTCCTGGGAGGCCTAATGTGAAGGACGCTTTTAAGAAACTGTTTGTTCTCAAATCTAGAGACCAAAGGAGAAGTCAAAGGCAGACAAGCAGAGATAGGGGACAGGTGGCCTTAAAGAAGCATATGCCAACCCAGCATCGAGCAATTCACAAAAATAAGAGAGAACCAAAGGAACATCCACAGTAAGTGGATCCAAGTTATGTGAAAGACACCAAATAGAAAATCTCTTCCATTTGGACAAATAAGATTTTCTAGTGGTGTGTTTCCTGGTCTCCTGCAGGACCTGAAGCACACCCTCAGAAGAAAAGGTGTCTGAAAGGGATTAAAACCCTATCACCCACAATGTCAGTTGAAGAGAGGATAGTCAGAGATGGATGAGATACCCCTTGTCTTGTGTGAGGAGGTCTACCCTGCGAGGTAACTTATGATGAATGCTTTTGGCCAAATGTGGAAGAATAGAGAACCAAAACTGTCTGGGCCAAAAGGAAGTCACCACAAAGATTTTGGGAGCATCCTGTTTTATCTTGAACAATACCTTCAGAATGAGAGGAAGGGGAAGGAAAGCATAAAGAAACATCCCCTTCCAAGAAAAAGAGTGTCCACCTTCTAGGCCAGAGGACATGGTGCTCTGGTGCAAAAAAAGAGGAAGTTTTCTGTTCAGAGGAGAGGCAAATAAATCTACTTGAGGAGTACCCCACTGATGGACGATGTCCAGAAACACATCCCTGTGAAGCATCCACTCCTGAGATTGCATTACAGACCTGCTCAAAGAATCTGCCACTATGTTCTGATCTGAGGGAATGTAAACTTCCTGAAGGGTCACCTGATACTGGACAGTTAGATCCCAAACCTGAAGGGCTAATCTGCACAGGAGATAAGACCTTGTCCTCTCTTGCATATTGATATAACACACCACTGCGGTATTGTCAGGGGGACTGGAAGGAAATGGGAATGAAAAGCCTGAAGAGCTAGAGGAAGGGCGGACAAATCTTTGATACTGATGTGGTCTTTCTTTTGTCAAAGATACCAATGGCCCTGCACTTTCAGAAGACCAAAGAAGACCCCTGAATCCCACATCCAAGGCATCTGTGAAGAGTTCCTGAGAGGGGATAGGAGGTTGAAAAGGAAGCCTTGGGTTTAGATACAACTGACGAATCCACCACAGAAACTTCATCTTGAGGCATGGAAGAAGAGGGACTAGAAAATCTAAAGGATGGGAATGCCGAAGCCAAACTGACTTTAGAAACCACTGGAGCTTTCTCATGTGGAGCTTGGCCAGAGGAAGTATAGGAATGGTGGAAGCCATGTAATTCAGAGCCCTCAGAAACTCCCTGGTTGTAATGGAAGCTAGAGGAAGAAGGGATTGAAAGTAAGCAATCAAGAGTTAAAGCCTTGGAAGGAGGCAGGGATGCCAGCAATGGAACAGTCTGGAGCCTGCACCCCAGAAAAACATGATCTGGAGAAGAAGTCAGGAATGACTTTTGGAAATTTACAGTAAACCACAGGCTTTGCAGGAGAGAACTAGCAAAGTGCAGATGCTGCAGTAAAATCTCTGGAGAGGAGGCCTGAATGAGCAGGTCATTCAGATAAGGAAAGACCTGTATCCCTCTCGTCCTGCAGAAAGCAATCACAGGAGTAAGCCATTTGGTGAAGATCCTTGGGGCAGTAGAGAGACCAAAGGGTAAAGCAGAGAACTGAAAATGCCCGGAAGCAACAGAGAAATGTAAAAACTTCCTGAAAGGGGGATGAATAGGAATGCACAGATAAGCATCCTTGAGATCTAGGGAAATTAGAAAAGCCTGAGGAAGAGAAAACAAGGTTTGAAAGGACAGCATCCAAAAGGAAGGGATCTTCAAAAAGGTGTTGATTGAGAAAGATCCAGAGTGGGTCTCCAGGTGCCTTTTTTCCTGGGAATTAAGAACATTCTGGAGTAAAACCCCTTCCCACTCTGAGGAGTTAGAACATCTTGAATTGTTCCTTGAACCAGCAGGCCCTGAACAACCTCTGAAAAAGGGCATTTGTTCCTGAGGAGGCTGAGGAATGCCCCAAAATTGGGTTAGAGGTTTACAAACCATGTAATAACCCTGTCAAATTATGGAAAGAACCCCAGGGGGTTTTGAGTGACCTTTACCCAAACATGAAGGGACAGGGCAAGATGCAGAGAAAGAGGAATGTGACTGAGAAGAAAAGGATAGTCAGACAGCACCATGATTCTGAGTAGGTCGAGTTTGGTCTAGCCTTAGCAAGAGGACCCCTTCTATCACCCTTTTTACTCGTGGGGGGAGAGCAAGACTGTCTACAGACAAAGGCAGGCTTGTTAGGATAATTCCTCTGAAACATGGGAACAGGGGAAACAAAAACATGTTCCAACTCCTGTAAGTCCTTGCCCTTTTCTTGCAGGGACTTAAACAACTCCACAACGGTAGCACCAAATAAATGCTTATTATCCAGAGAAGCATCCATCAGTTTAGCCCTGATATCATCAGGCAAAAGCTGAAGTCTGAGCCGTGAATATTTTCTCAAAACAGATCCAATGACAGCAGCCCTAAATAAAGCATCAGCTGCATTATTGCTGCATTTAATGGAACAGCGAGCAACTTGGGAGGACATCCCTAACAAGGCAAGAGCATAGGCCTTCCATTTCCAAATCAGAAAACTCTGAAATGGCTTGAAAGTTCTGACAGAGAAGAGCCAAGACATACCCGGTCATGTGTGCTTGATAGTTCACAGTGCTGAAGGCTAACATACCAGAAGTATGCACCATCTTATCCAGCCTCTCCATGGTTCTGCTATCCTTATCAGAGGCAAGAAACTTTGTGGAAGGCGGCCATCTGGAAGGCTTATCAGAAACCAATGGCACCACAGAAGGGTCAGCACTGGGACACTTATAAAGAAATCTGCAGTCATCAGGAGCATTATAAAACCTCTCAGGTTTCTTGGCAGCAGGGGGTTGGGAGTCAGGATCTGGAGAAGCAGTGGAAAAAGCATCCAGCAAGACAGTAAACACCAGAGGAACAGCAGAGGGTCTAAGAGACTCCAACTACAGAAGCCCATAGTATCTGTTTTGAACATCAGGCACCTGAGCAAAGTTCCATTTGAAAAATTCCATCATTCTGGAAATAGTATCACGACATGAAATCTCCTCAAAAGTTGAGTCAAGACTGACAGATTCTTCTTCTTCAGAACCATACTCTAATAGAGAAGGAATCTGAGAGGAATAAGTAAGTGGCTCTTCATCCGAATCAGTGTAATCATCACAGGAATCCTGCTACCTAGGCCTTTTAAGAGGGGTAGAAGACCAAGGAAGAGCAGAAGCAGAAATTCCCTGTGGAGACTTCAGAGCCATAATGGCATTAAACAGGCCATGAGTGAAGTTTTACCATTCACTCTGAAGATCCTTAGGTGCAGGCAAAATATGCTTAGTCTTCTGCTTCTGAGTGGGACATCAGCCTTAAACAGTTAAGGAGTCTATGACCCCTCATAACACTCTATAATGGCAGCTGGAACCTCTTCTCTCGCTAATATCTGAGGAGTATCCCTCGGTAATTATCAGCTGTGGTTCCCCCTGTACATCCGAAGTAGATGTCTGCAAGGCCTCTGTGGATGTGCATAGAGTAGGATGCCTCAGTAACAGTCGGGGCAGAGGAATATGAGAAGGAAAATGGACGATCCTCTAGGCTTTCACCAGCCCCGAGAGAGATGTCTGTTGGAGGTGCTATGGCCAAAGAATCCGACCAAGCTTTCTTGGTCTTTTTCTTCACAGATGGCTAACCCTCATAATGGGAAGATCCCTCCATAGTGTCTTTAGCCAACACTTTAAGTAAGTGGTTCTGTAAGTAAATCACAAGGGGAAAAAAGCTGGCTAAGCAATGTCTTTTGGATAAAAGCTTGACAAATCTCACAAGACGTATGGTCGTGGGAAGTGCATAAACAGAACAAACACTGCTTGTGACAATCTTTATTGGGAATCTGTCTCCTGCACTGGCATTTCCCCTTTCTGGGTGACAAGAAACCAGAAACCAGAACAAGGTAAAACAAAGATAAGGAAATCAAAAAACCCTCAATGGGGCACTTATCTGAAATTGGTTTGGTAACCAGCAGACTAACGGTTGTTCAGACCAATGATCGAAGATAGTGTTCTGACTGGCGGCAAAGTTGTTCTGAGGATGGTACATCCGGACATCACCTTTATGGCCTATGCTCTGTATGTACGGCATACCTATTACAACGTAAAGGCTTTGGTACACTGGACGGATGTCAGGCTGCCCTAGGCAGGGATCCCTACAGTAAAGAATACTGCAACAGTGATATGGAAGGATATTGCAAGATGCACTACAAATCTGCTACATAAGGATCAAATGAGCATATCTAAATAATCCTATCTTGGTTTGTGATTTACTGTGGAGTTGACTGGTAAGAGAAGTTTTATTTGAATTTATCCTGCATATGTTATCACTGTTTTCCACTGTTCGTAGGTAGGAAGGGACTGCTTGTTAACAAGACTTACTTTGATTCATATTTTGTTGTTTTATCTTTAATTTCACTATTGGTTGTTAGAAAAGCACAGGTTTTAGACAGGCAAGCAGCCACCCCAAGGGGCCTAGACAACTATAAATTTACACAGACTGCAGACAGGAAAATCCTGAGCATATCTAAACAATCCTATCTTGGTTTGTGATTTATTTAGCTTTACTGTTAAAAAGAAGTGCGATAGCGAGCAGAACCTACTGTGCGTGACGTAAAGGAATCGCAACTATTGTTTGGCTTGTAGAACTTGTATGGTCAGAACAACTTTACTGTACTTTATTATTTAGTTGTATATTGCTTACATGATTTTTGTCATATAAGTTGATTTTAGTTCTATTTGAATTCTGTGGATACTGATTTAGATTATTCTTTTCTTTTGCAATAGTTTACTCATTTGAAGCTGAATATGGATTCCTTAAATGAGTATGCAATTAATGATTTGCTAATGCACAAATATCTTGTACGATGTAATAAATGCTATGCATATTTAAAGGTAACAGCTGATAACACTGGTGATCTGTGTTCCTCATGTCAAAAGTTGAATGATTTGCTTGCCATTGTTAAAAGTAAATCTAGAAGGGCGGCAGCGGTGGTGCAGTGGTTAGCATTGCCGCCTCACAGCAAAAGGTTTTCTGGTTCGATCTTCAGCTGGGGTGCCTTCTATGCTGAGTCTGCATGTCCTCCCTGTGGTCGCGTGGGTTTCCTCCGGGTGCACCGGTTTCCTCCCACATCCCAATGACATACTGTAGGTGGATTGGACACTCTAAACTGGCACTAGGTGTGAGTGCGTGCATGTGTGTGTCTTCTGTGGAAGGTTGGGCGCTGGGCTGGCAACTCGACACTGTAAAACTCCACTGCCAATTATCGGTGGACAGGTGATCCGCTGTGGCAACACCTAACCAGGAAAAGCTGGAAGAAGAAGAAGAAGTTAGAAGTAAATCTACACTTGATGATGATGATTGCACTTGTGCAATTGGCATGGCTTGGAGAACTGTTGTTACATATATTAATGACTAGACTGACGAACTAAATAATGTTAGGCACAGAACAAATAGAACACATTTAGGAAATTATGCATCTATTTTCTGCAAAGATCATTCAACCCCTATGAAACAAGATGACCCCTAACAACTTTGGAATCCTGGATGCAAGCATTCAGCAATCTGAGGATCCGATTTGTTTAGAAGGAAACAAAAAAAAAAAAGAAAGAAAGGAAGAAATTCACAACAAATGACAAGGAAGAAAAAGAAACCGATTGATGACTGTAAAGTAAAGAGAATGCATAGCAAAAAGGACACTGCTTTATGTAACACATACGTTACAGGGAATGATGATATTTTTATATCAGAATACCTTCAGTCTACAGAAAAAGGCATCATTTTTCCAATGAAGAAGGTAGAAAAAAGAGGCAAGGGGCAGGTGAAAAGGAAGAACTCAAAATTGAGCATGGAAGGACTGAAGTACATTACTGCAAGAAAAAAGAAGAAAAAAACAGATGCTGACTACATGGCTCAGGCTGTGGATTTACAACACCAGCTGGATGAGAATTTAATGCACAATGAAAACAGTGGAATTAATAACACTAATAGTGATGAAGATCTATCTTTCATAACAATTGATAGACCAGATATTACTGTATTAGAAGTTGAAGATTCTTTAGAGCTGTGCAGCAAAGATTCTTGTAATTGGAAATTCAATTATTACAGGAACTGATACTTATGCCTGCAGAGATGATAATGAACATCGAATAATGTTATGCTTGCCAGGAGCAAAGACAGAAGCTGTGAGACAAGCCTTGTAATGCCTTAATGTAAGGAGGTATGGATCTGTTTTTATTAATGTTGGTACAATGATGTCACCCCTCAAGGATTGTCTGACTGTAAGCAGGGAACTGACAGCCCTCTTAGACAGCATAGCTTGTACTGGTGTTAGGACATATTTTTCACAAATCACCTACAGAAAGGATAGTCAGGTCACTGTGAATGAAAAGTTTTTTGGGTAAATACCTACATGGGAAAAAAGTCCTGTTTAAAAAAAATGGAAATGTGTAGAGCACCAAGCCTAGTTTTGGGCACACGTCTTTTGACAGGATGGTGTGCATTTGTCAAGATCAGGGGAGAGAATTTTTGCAGCAGATATTTTGCAGTATTTCACAAACACTAGGCAGGATTTTTGAAAGGTCAAAAATTTAACAGTTCACAGATAGCAACATGTGATGCATCTCTGATGGTTGTTAATACTAGGAGCATTAATAATAAAGCTTTTTTTATGGGAAAATTTGCTACGTTCCCACAAGATTGATATTGTTACTGTTTGTGAAACATGGTTAAAGAACAATGACTGGAAACCAGTCTATCAAGGTATAAATGTTTTAGTGTAACAGACATTCTAAAATCAGGTGGAGGTGTTATGACAGGGATTAAAGATAGCTATGATACCTGTGATTATTACATGTTCAATGATAATACCAATACTATAGACTGTGTAACTGTGACAATAAAGACATCCCTGGAACATATAGCAATTGCTGGAGTGTAAAGACCACCAAAGTCAAGTGCAGATGGCCTAAAGGAATTCATACATTTCTTGCAAGAGACACAGGAGGGAAGAATAATATTAGCTGGGGACTTAAATTTACCAGAAACAGACTGGAGTAATATTGATTCGACAACAGAAATTATTCACAGCATATGTTCAGGAACTGCAATTGCTTCAGATTAAAAAAAAAAAACTACCAGGGGACAGAACACACTAGACATTGTTTGTCTTCCCAAAGAAATGACTGTAACTTCAAGTCAAGTTTTACCACCACTGATGTGCAGTGATCATGGGGTTATAAAGGTTAATTTGTTGCTAAATAATTCTGCCAAACCGAAATCTAAGCCAATGAACAGAAGGTTAATTACAGATTATAGGGAAGCAAACCAGACACTATGCAAAACTAACTGGAGTGAGGTGTTCAGTGGAAAAAACTGCAGATGGAATGTAGAAATGTTTGAAAGAGAAATTGTTTGAGTGCAAAAAATAAAAAAAAAATGTTTAACACCAGGATCTAGGCATACAACATCAGTGGGATATATTTCCAAAAGAACAAGATATCTTATTAAGGTGAGAGACAAAAAAATATAAGAAATAGAAGAGAGGTCAAACTACAACTTTGAAAACTGAAATAAACAAGCTGGACAAATAGATTAAGCGTAGTGTGAGACAAGATCAAGAAAATGTATATAAAGATATTGAGCATAACAGGAAACCTTTTTATAGATACATAAGATGTGGAAGGAGTAAAGACACAAACTGATAAATTGTGTGCAGATTCTAAAATGTAATCTTAGACACAACATATTATAGATATATTTATAAAATCTTATGCAAAACAGTTTGGCTCCACAAAAGGGGTGATAAGTTGTCCAAGTGACATCCAGGTAACTCCAGACACTGGAATCAAATTAGATTATATTGAAAAAACTGTGCAAACTGGATCTAAACAAAGCATAGGGAGGAGATGGAATTACTAACAGTGGCCTGCGAACACTTCAGCAAGAACTTACAGTACTGTTATATCTATTATTCACTAGGACATATAAATATGGGGAGATTCCTCAAGATTGGAGACATGCACTTATTAAGCCTGTCTTTAAGGGAAAGGGGAGTAGGACTAACCCAAGGTCATATAGACACAATTAAGTCTACTTTCATGTTGTTGAAAATAATGGAGAAGGTAGTATTGGATAAGTTATTGTCAGAACTGTACAGGTTGGGACCTGAAACCATATATCAGCATGCATATGTTGAAAACATCTATTATCACCTGTAACATGATGGTATATAACAATATAACAACAGCTATGAATGAAAAGTTGTGATGTGATATAATTTATATATAGATTTAACTTCAGCATTTGACAGGGTCATACACAAATCACTGATCAATAAATTAGTACTACCAGGTATAGCTGTACTTTTGATAAGATGGATAGCTGCATGGCTTACAGATGGGACATGCAAGAATCATACAGCAACTGGACAGGTGAACTCCTTGGTTACAGTCAAGGTGTCCCACAGGGCTCTGTCCTAGGCCCTTACTTGTTTAGATTGTATCTTTTAGACCTAACTTTTTCATCTGAGGTGTTCTACAGTCTAAATGTGGATGACCTGAAACTGGGTAAACTGATTGCATGTGTTACAGATAAGGCATGTCTGCAAAAAAACTTGACTAACTTGACCATTTTGGGCACAGGGGAATACTATGCTGATTAATACATCAAAAATTAAGCATATGAGATTTGGGAGACATAAACTAAAAGGTGAATATTTAATACAGCAGACAGTGATTGAAACTTTAGACTCATTTAAGGACCTAGGTATATGGGTAGATTCAGCTATGAGTTTTTTAATGTCAACCAATTGGTTAATGATAGTTACAGAACTATAGGTTGTATAAAATTTATAAAATCTAGGAAATCAAAAATAATGAAGTCATTGTTTGTTAGTTACATTAGATAACCTCTTCGGGATAAAGCCGAAAAACAGTCAACAATAATCCAAATGTATTTGGCTAGGCTTACTCGGGGATTGGGACTGAGTAAGCCTAGCCGAATACATTTGGATTATTAGTTACATTAGACCCAAACTTGAGTATGGAATAACAACATGGAAACCCTATAAGAAAAAAAGCATGAGTAAACTGGAAAGGGTACAATGGAAATATATCGACGGCATCCACAGATGTGAAAATTTAAGTTATTATGAAAGACTAAAGTATCTGAACTTGTACAGTGTCGCTTACAGATATCTAAGAGAAGATCTTATTCAGGTATATAGAGCATTTAGCGGCAACTACCTCTGGGAATGTTTGGCGTTATCAAATAGTACTAGAGAATCATCAGATAACCTATGTAGAAGATTTTATAGGAATGAGAAGTGTACTAATTGGTTCTCTGACAGAGTAGCCAAAGCATGGAACAGACTACCAAATTACGTTAAAGTAAGTACTAGTTTAGATATTTTTAAGAACAGCCTGGACACTTTATGGGAGCAAGTGTTTTGGTATAGTGACAAGCTAGAAGGGCATTAATGCTTGTGCTTGAAATATTTGCATGTATGTATGTATGTATGTAAATATTGATGACTGGATAGGTAGACACAAATTTACACCAGGATTGTCATGTACAGCCTTGATCAATTTGGGAAATAAGCACTACTAAGTGCTTGAAATGGGAGGTATGAACTTTTAAGTTAGGCATCTTATGGTCCTCAAGATTGCTTGCCTAGTATTGTTCCGATGTTTCTAAGTTCTGGGGTCAGATAACAAGGTCTTGGTAGCCACAAAATCCTTGTTGTAGATAGAACTAAGTTTACAGAGGTCTATCCTGAGCAACAAATTAACATCACTCTATAATCCCCAAAGGCATAACCCTTTACTCCAAGTGACAGTTCCCATCATACGTCAGTCTAAACGCTAATGGATGTCCAATGTCTGGGTCTGATCTGTAGATCCTGCAGGTATAAGAGGCATAGGAGAGCTTCTTTAAACTGAATGAAGAGTCTTATATGACTCATGGTAAGCTCTGAAGATAAGTCTTCTATGTAATAAGTGTAGCCTCTGAGCCTGGACCAAAGAACTCATGGGACTCTCTACAGCAGCAGGCCAGATATATACATCGGATACTCAACCACAGGAAAGATACAGCATTGCACTTTAGACCTTGGAGGTGGTTTGCAGGGAAAATCACTCCTAATAATGGGTACATGATCTTTCCCCTCATTAATTCAGGGGAGTTGGCTGTAAGCAAGGCTCGTAAGGTCACCCACTATATGTTCTATGAAGGAGACATGTAGGACCCAATGTCTAAGCTCAGACCTGTCTCACTTTTCATGTTGCTTCAGCAGCAGCTCAGTATCATACGATGGACATTCCAGCGATTCCAACATTGGCTGCCCTCAACAACCATCATCTTGCAGAAATGTGGTATGCCTCAAAATTCCCTGTTCTATGTCTCTGGGGTACTTAGTTGAAACTTTGGCACTGGGGCAAATGCTTAATACAAAATTCCTTCCCCAAACAATAAATTTAGGGTTTGGACTGTGGATCATTATTTGACGACTGCAGAATCATTTAAAAAGATTCAGATTCTTATATACTACTTGCTGGAGCTTCGCTTTTAAGATCAAAATCTGAACTTTGTATGCAGCAGAAAAATGATGGGGTTGAATGGACAGGTGAAGGGGCTGGATGTGTTCTTGTATCCCAAAGCATGATGCCATGAATGTGCCAGCAGGTGTGCATGCCTTTATGTGTGAAAAGGAAAAACAAGAACATTGCCATGGTAGTAATAGCAGTATAAGAATTCCTAGTAGTTACACAATGTGTAAGGCACCCAAAGTCAGATTAGGGTATCTTGTAACTTCCGTACTGTGCTGGATAAGGAGTTTCAAAGTACAACCCCAAGCTGTTGGAAAGCAGACATTAACATCATTTGGTGTACTACTTGAGAGAGAGAGAGTGAGCTGTTACCATGAGGAGACCACTAAGCTTTTATTTACAGCTAGATGCAAGGATTTTATGATGGAATGAAGAAAAATGACTGCTAAGAAATAAAAAGTTACAGGGATGCAAAATCATCAATAAGTTATCATTAAAAGACCCCAAGCCCAGCAAGAACAATGGTATTGGATGATGACTTTAGTACAGTGAATGGAAAAGCCAGTAGTCAGTGATGAAATGACATTATTAACGAAAACAAAATAACACATGCTTATGAATGGAAGCCTACAGAACTCTGAAAAGAATTTTGGGAAAAAAGGGGGAGTGGGGTATATGCAGCAGAGTTTAAGGAAATTGTTTTCTAACACAGAATTACTTGACTTATTCATTTACCTTCCTTCTTTGACTTTCTGTCTCATGTAGCTCCATTATTTAGGGAAAAATTGTTTAAATTGTTTCTGCTCCACTGAGGGATACATAAAGGATGTAAAGACTCTTTGTGACATCCCATACTGATCCACACAGAGGTCTGATGACTGAACTGTTTTTGCAAACTGGCTTCGTAATTTCTGTCATAATTTTAACCTCAAGCTGTCTTTATTCCCAGGTTATACTGGAGTCAAGCTTAATGCACTCAGCTCTAAAACATCACAGCCTGTAGTTTCTTCCTGATGTTAAAACATAAGTACTATAAGAGTTCTCAGGTGTGTGTGTGTGTGTGTGTGTGTATGTGCATGGTGAGGAAATACAAGCAAGATTCAGAATGTGAAATCTCAATCTATGACTGTGTAGAATGAAAATAATTTACACCCCATTATAAAACTAAGATGGAACTTGCCATGAAATAAACTCATGCAGAATAAAATTTAAAGAATTTATTTGATGCAGGAAATAGAAACAATGAGCACCCAAAAATTACACCGATGAGCTGAATATGGTAAAGTGAAAATCAAGATAAGTATAATCAATATCTCTCTGAGTCAGATCTGTAGTTTGGGGTGGCATTTTGCTTGTCATATTCCTTAGGTATGGAACTGTATTCAAAATTATAAACAAATGTTTTACATTGCACTCCTAATAGTTAACAGAATGTAGTGACAGAATGACTACAATGACAGAGGAAGTACTCTTAGCATTACAAAGTCCTTCCTTGATTTTTATATTGCATTACTAAAGCCTGTGAGGTTCCTTAAAGATGCATCAATTCAAAAAATGCAATTAGATTGAAATAATTTTCATTAAAACATTCAAATATCCAGTTTATTTTAAAATTAAGTACTAGAATGGTATACATTTAGAAAAATGTCTTCAGTTTAATACAACTTTCTTACTTCAGTTACAGCTTGAATGGATGCTCCGTGTTTTAGAAGAAGTTCCATCACTCGGAGACGATTCTTCTTACAGGCTATATGGAGTGGTGTGAAACCATTCTAAAAAAAAAAACATCAATGAAAACACTGAAACACTGGGTAAAATTATTTGCCATTCTTCTGTAACTGCAGCTTCTTTCTTTCCGTCAGTCCTAAATTTCAAATATAATAAAAAGTAAGCACTGTCATGTTTTCTGGCACTTCCTTAATATATACAGGGTAGTGATGGTTTCCCAGAATAACAATAAAATACATTTAAAATAATAAAAACAGTAACAGTGACATTGTGTAAAATATACTGTATAATACAACATTCATGCTTTAAATGGACAAAGTTACAGTTTAATAAAGAATAATGCCATGCGCTACTTTTGCACCAGTGTACCATGCTCAAGAAAAGAACATATGTGATGAACACTGTTTTGTTTTCATTCTGCCCATCTAAAACATTAGATACTTTTTAATTATTAATGTTGCCATCTGAAACCTTGCTTACCAATTGTCACTGTAAATGTGAGTGGAAAGTCAGCTAAATGAACACTGTACAAAAAATTGCTACTGGATTAGACTGGTATTTGTATTATATTCTGATGACTTTCTATGGAATATGTTCTACAGCAAACCTTATTTGTGGTATATATTATGTTTCAGTAACACGGAAAAACAAAGTAATTTAAGTTGGCTTTTTGGCATACTTGGCTTTTATCCAATGCATAATGTAAAAGTAAAAGAAATGTAGAGTATCTATAGTAAACATATGTCAAATTTCAACAGATTTAAACTAGAAACAGATCCTGCAAAAACATATCAAAGTGGAAGACAAGTCTACACAGAATTGTGAGCTGTGAGTGAAAAATGTCATCCGACCTCAGTTTGCTATCACACTTGCATTCATGAGGTAATGATCATAATTTGTTTCATGCTTGAAGGTGACAAATCCCATCATGAGTGCAGACATTTTGTAATGCTTCTTGTGACCAACATGTCCTCTGTTATCTGCTCATACAAAATGAGGTAGTGCAGCATGACATCTGCCAAAGAGACAGACAGGATATGTGGCTGTAGTCATTCACAGCCATATACGGCACAATGCATCTTCAGAACTGAAAGGAAGGCAAGATACAGTGTTTACACTGATTCACAGATCTGTGAACTACAAGTGCAAATCAGAAACATATATACTATATCCGAGGTTGTGGTATCACAGAATAGACACCATTCTCAAAGGTTCTGTGATACATAAATAATAAGGGTGCTGTAGGTACAGCTGCATACACATGTTGTATAACAGTGAATATTGTAATATGCAGTTTCTCAGCTTCAATCATCGTTTCTTTTCCAGTGTTTGGACCTACACTACCAGCTCTTGCACTTGCCACAGGGTGCTCTTTATTTCATCTGTTGGTGGTAACGGTCACTCTCCATGATTCGGCAGGCTCTGTAGCTGTGCCCCATCAACCCACACAGTTACATCACGCTCCCTAT